>NC_057795.1:681072800-681240300 GCF_018294505.1 Triticum aestivum | reverse complement strand
TGGAAACTATGGAGGTAAAGAGAGCTTACCTGAAAACTGAGCATGATGGTTATACTTTCAACGTCAAAGTATACAATACACACACGTACACCTATTTTGAATGCAAAACTTGGCAAGCACTATGCAAGGCTTATGCATTTGAGCCTGGTATGGTTATCACCTTTGATATTCGTCCGGAAGATGATATTGAAGGTAATAGAGACATATGGGTCGATGTGCAGACGCCTCCAGTTCTACCATTATGTGAGTTCTTCTCAACTATATTTTTGTCTTTGATATTGCTTATTTCAAAAATAACTGACAACTAATTTCTATTGACAGCTTATCTCCATTCAACCAAACATGTCCGGCGCTTGGTAGACAGGACCTACTACTGTCCCGGAGCTGAACTAAACTGCGAGGAGATAAGTCATTATGTTTCATGGCTTGAGGATCTTCATACTGTCAAGACAAATTTTCTTCCTGCACTTAGAAATGTTAGTACTCAAAACGTGCGACCAATAGTGATGGTATTGAACTACGGTCACATCTATTTAGGAATGATGGTAAGATATTTACTATTTGTCCTCAGTGCATATTTTGCATACATATTTTTTTTGCTAAACTTTCATTGCTAAGTATATTAATTAAGTACTATACGATGTTCTTCAACAGGGACTCCCGATGACAGTTGTGCCTCAGGGGATCGAGACTAAAGGTCAGATGTCAATTGTTAGCTTACGGCCAAGATATCCTGCATTGCACATGAATGCATTCAGGATTTCTAGAAGCGATGAATGTTTAATAGTGAAAGATTGGAGGGAAATTGTTAATGATCGCAGAGAAGTACTAGGGGGCAGCAATGAGAAGCGCAGCCCACGATTAGGAGACAGGTTCATCGGCATGCTCCAGTATGATCAATCAGGAGAGCTATACATGTTCTATGCTATTTTACCAGAGAGAGAGTAGCTAGGAGGAGTGATTCAGCTAGTTCTTCATGCTGCTCTTAATTAGTACTTGTCCTTTTATGTCTGTGTTCTTCGTTCTGAACTTAAGTGATTTGCTTTTGTGTTGTTATATATGAACGCTTATAATATCATGACAATCATGTTGAACTCGATGATTGGTTCTACTAGAAATTCTATTTATATATATATATATATATGCATAACGTGTACAATGTGTAGTATCGTAAAATACCAGCAAACGAAAAAGAATTAAAATGGAAACACAAAATTAAATGAAAAAGAAATCATAAAACTAAAAACCCACCAAACCTTATAGTACCGGTTGGTGTTACCAACCGGTACTAAAGGGCTCCAGGCCCCCGGAGCTGGCTCGTGCCACGTGGTTGCCCTTTAGCACCGGTTCGTGCTGAACCGGTACTAAAGGGGGGGGGGCCTTTAGTGACCACAATTTAGTGCCGGTTATGTAACCGGCACTACAGGGCCTTACGAACCGGTGCTAATGCCCGGTTCTGCACTAGTGATGCCAACATAGAGAAAGAGAAATATCTCACAAATGAGTGATAATGTGATGAAGGTGCCTGTTGTGAATACAATGGCATAAGCATCAGCAAAGTTTAGATGTCAAATGATGGTGTCACATGTATTTCTAATACAAATAGTGTAGATACCAACTTGGTTGTGACCCTGGAACTCTCTGTTACTTGGTGCCAGTAATAATATGACATTACAACATGAGAATACCACACTAATCAAGCAACAGCAACAAAAAGCAGCAACTCAACATCAATTATAGATAGCTGATAGTGACAAATTAAGCCACCCAGAATTCAAATCCATAAATCAATCAGCTTTGTCACAGCATGGTTGCCTAAAAAATGTCATCTGACTAAATCCCCACATATAACCATAGGTGCATTAACAACATCTAAACGAATAGCATACCTTCAACAACCGAGCACGTACGTGAGCTGTGAACTCCTTCCCGGAGCAACTGTGTGAGCCAAGCACGGGGGACGATGATTACAGTAGGCACGTCAACACACTAGATCTCCGTCAAATTTGAGATTCCTCCTCCCCATCGTGTCTAGCAGCTCGCATCTCGATTTGCTTTGGGGCAGTAGGATGGCGGCAGCAGAGTCGATCTAGGGAAGATTGGCGGGGTTGGCGGCGAGGCAAGGCCGCGGTGGTGACAGGAGCTGGCGGGGCGAGGCCGTAGTGGGGATAAGGGACGGCGGGGCGAGGCCGTCGTGGGGATAGGACGAGAAGGGGCGAGGCCGTGGTGGTGGTGTGGGTTGGGGGGAGGGGGCGCCGGGCGACATCGTGGCGGGAGAGGCGGTGGCGTGCTGCAGAGCAGGCGGCGGCATGCAGCAGAGCAGGTGGCTGGCGGAGAAAGCAAAGTGGTGGGTGCATGTGTCTCTCATGGTCTCACCGCACACACATCAGTGGAGAAAGCAAGTGCTGCCCGTTTCAGATCGGGATACATCCATTTTGCAAAAATAAAAGGGATACATCCTGTTGTGAGAAAGGGACTGATCTGAATCAACTGCTGCCCGTTCTTTTATTTTACTTTTCACCCGCTGCTCCTTA
Organism: Triticum aestivum; assembly: GCF_018294505.1. Taxonomy (NCBI): domain Eukaryota; kingdom Viridiplantae; phylum Streptophyta; class Magnoliopsida; order Poales; family Poaceae; genus Triticum; species Triticum aestivum. The sequence goes on along the minus strand of NC_057795.1, from coordinate 681,237,766 downwards.
TTAGTGTTCCCCTGGTTACTTTTTTTTCTTTTGCAAACCTCTGGTTGCTTTTGTGTGGCCTAATTACGTCACCCACATTAAACATATCATCGACCAAATGGATTATTGGGCGTGTCTATTTTGTTTTATTTTTCATATGGGTTCCTCTCGAAAGAATTATAATGCACGAGTCAAATCTGAATAAATTTTTATATGTACCCATTTGGTGAAGTAATAATTATATGGGTTCCTCTCAAATAAATTATGCGTTCACAAATTCATTTTTTTATTGATAGCCCTTTTGTTCATTTGATTTATATAAATTAATATGCGTTCACAAATTCAATTATTTTACTAATAGCCCTTTTGGTCATTCGATTTATATTAGCGGCAAACGTTATTCAATTCTTTTTTTATCGAGCGTCTCTGATATGATTCTGTGGTTCAGTCATCATCATGTTATAATACTAATACTTTTTTAATATTCTTGTTATTAAGCATATCAATATTTCTTTATCATCCAGGTCATCTTGTGGTCCCTGGATGTTAAATTATATGGAGTACTTCACAGGAGATAGTTTGTCCGACACTCCCGAATAGGTATATTTTGCATCGTATCATGATACTAATTATTTTGTGTTGTATCATTATTTGAAAACTAAGTCTTATTATTAGTACTTTACTTGAGGTTCATATGACAGATTACTACTTCACTTGAGGTTCATATGACAGATTTTAGAACAAAATTAGCTGTGATTTTAGTCGACTCGGAATTCAATGATGACGATATAAGAAACCGAGACTTGGATGATGGTGAAACCAGCACGGATCCCACCGATTGTATGATTGTCGAAAGACCTCCTAACAAACCCAAAGCATCCAACTCCTCGTCACAAGTTGAGCTCATGTCGCAATCATTTATCCTTTCGTTGTTTGTCACTCCAAGAAACGACGACTTAATAGATGAACTTTGCTTGATAATGTTGCTTAGTTGTTATTTTTACGTATTTTGTAATAATTAAAAATTACAATACATTTATGTGATCGTTAATTTTATGTGAAGACATGTGTATTGGTCGCGTATTACATGTGCGAGTTTTTACGTATTTTTATTTTGGAATTTTGGGATCACAACATTTCAACAATGGAAGTCTTTCACCCGTCAAACAAGACCTATGACTTGATCTAAAATAAATTACTATATTGAAATCAATGGGCGCGACACGCATTTAAATGTTCAGGTAAAAACACAAGACATAGTTAATGTTTTTTTGTAGTTTATTAAGCTACGTGCGTTGCACGTGCACGCTTACTAGTAAATAGTAAAAGTGAAAAAGAGTCGCGCCGTCTACTAAAATATTGACATCTCGGACCCACCAGGTTGTCAATATAGTAAATAAACGAGTGAATTAAATAAGGAGAGGTTGTCACCAAAGGATTTGTTTTTTGGGTCGAGCAACTATAAATCGGGCTTTAGCCTGCCCAGACTAGTATATGCGCAGCCCACGACATGCTAACACCGGGATCCAGCAGGTCTCGACTGGGATGTGGGAGACCCAACCTAGTTTTTTTTTCTTAAAAATGGCACAGCCAGATCATGTTACCTTTTTTATGAAAAAAATGCATAGCTCAGTTCTTATTTTCTACTCCCTCCGTATCAAAATATAACATGTTTCCTTAAAAAAAACACGTTTTGGTACGCTAAAATTGCCTAAAAAATGTCTTATACTTGAGAAGAATGCTCTGGCAAGACCAACATTACTATTTAACCCAGACAAGCAGATATGTGTATTTCTTAAAAAGGTAATGACTGTAAATTGTCCGAAAATATTAAATGGGCATGTCTACAACATTATTTCCAGCCCAGAAATCTGTGTATTTTTTAAAAAAAGGGCTGCAAATTCTCATAAAAAATTAATTGGTTTGCAATCCGCAACATTATTTTTCACCCATCCTGTAAATTATTAAAGAAAATCTCTTGCCCAAACTAAATGCGCAGCCCAATTTTATTTTTTATAACATTGCTCTGTTCAGCCAGCCCAACAAATGCGTGTACTCAGTAAAGAAGCAAATGGGTTGTAAGTTCTAAGAAAAAAAGAATAAATGGTTGCAACATGCCTGCAACATTATGTTTTCATACAACCCAGCAAATGGGCAATTCACTCTAGACTCACAATTGGGCTCGAGTTATTTTAGTCACACTTGCAAGTCCATCCTCGATTCACAACTGGGGTTTGACCTTTGTTGTCCCAGTTGCAAGTCCATGGTCGACTTACAACCCAGGATCAACCTTTTTTTTATCCCACTTGCAATTCCATGGTTGACTTACAACTCGGGACCAACCTTTTTTTATCCCACTTGCAAGTCCACCCTCGACGCGGAACTAGGGTCCAACCTTTTTTGTCCTAGTTGCCAATCCAAACTTGACTCGCAACTGGGGCTCGACCTTTTTTGAATCCCAATTACTAGTCCACCCTCGACTCGTCACTAGGGGTCCGACCTTTTTTGTCGTAATTGCAAGTCCACCCTCAACAGCGAACAAACCGCAGCTGAGCCAGCCCAACTAGCTAGGATACATTTTGTTTTGTTTTGTTTTGTTTTCTTCATGGTTTCTCTATTTTTTATTTTATCATCTTTTCTTCATTGGTTTTCCTCTCCATTTAATTTTTTCTATTTTTCAAAAGTTGATCTCATTTTTTGATTCTTTTTTCTTTTTTCATAAATTCACAAGTTTCAATAACTGTTCCAAAATTCATAATTTTTTTTCATTTTTCTAAAATATAATCATGTTTAAAAAATAAATAAAATACATTCATTTTTTCTCTTCTTATTTATCTACTTTCTCTATTTGGTTTTTTCTTGTTTGCTTTTCATTCTTTTGGTTGTTCTATTTTTCCATTCCTTTTTATTTTTAAAAAATCATGAATATTTTTTTTTGGAAATTCATGAACATATCTTTTATATCTGTGAACAAATTTTGAATCATGAATATTTTCTTTTAATCCATGAACAATTTTTGAATGCAGAATCAATTGTTTAGTGTGTGTTTGAAAATAATTTAGTGTGTGTAAAGAAATGTTGATTGTGTATAATTAAAAAAAGTTCACTGTATATTAAAAAATGTATACTGCAAAAAGAAAAATAGTGTGTACTCAGAAAATGATCATCATATATTGAACGATTGTTCACTTGTATATAGAACATTTTTGGTATTCTTTACCATTTTTTATAATTTGAAAAAAAAAGTTTATGTAAATTCGTGAATATGTTTCCCGCAGACCGCCTCCCGCTGCAGCTCCTCTGTCGTGGATTTGTCACGGCAGATGCCCTAGTGAAAGGACTTAGATGTGGAGCCATCGCAACTAGGTTAGCTTGAAGGGATTGAACGGGACAAAGGACACAGAGAGTTTACCCAGGTTCGGCCCCTCACCACGAGGTAAAGGCCTACGTTCTGCTTCTAGTTGTATTGCTTGAGTTTCGATTACAAGGGAGCGAATACGCTTGACCTAGTTCTCGATTGCTTGTTTCTTGAGTTAACCAGCCGCCGGGTCTCACCTTTATATACACAGGTAGAGACCCGGAGGCTTACAAAGTCCCGGCCGGCTCACCCAACGTGACCGGCTCGGTTTCTAACTAATCATCATGCGTTACAGTACAAGTCTTCACACAACGGTTCACAGGCCCAGATCTTGGGCCTTCACCAGGCTTGCCTCCAAGAGCCGTCGTCCTCATAGTCCTTCTTGGACCTCCTTGGACCTTCTTTTTGTTAAACCGCCAATGGTGTAACCCGGCCTCTCGTGGGCGGGTCATACCTCAAAGCTATATCCCCAACACCCTCCCCTTCAGGTCTCTAGCAGATCACCGGCGCCGCCCCAGGTCGTTTCCCTAGGTCGCGCAATCTCGGCCCAGGCTGCTCTCGTCTCAGGTCGCCGACGCCGTTCCCCAGATCGAGGGCACGACAACAAATGGAGGTCACCGGCAGCTAATCGCATCGCTTCAGGTCGCCCAAAGCGCGCTGCCATGGTGGGCGCTCCCTAGATGACGACAACGATGTCTTCGGGTACCACTCTTCAACCGGGGATATTTGTGGAAAGTCCAGAAAATGTTTGAACGATGAAATTTCGTACTAATGAATAATAATTGTCTAAAACGACTTATAATTTTTACACATAGCAACAAATAAAAATAGGGAAAAGACATCTTTTTTTTCTTTGTTTTTAGAGAGAGAGAGAGAGAGAGAGAGAGAGAGAGAGAAACACGGTGGAGAAAGAAAAGGAACCCGAAGTCGGTCGCTGGGTCACCCACTCGCTGGACGCTCCTAGCTAGGTCACCCACTTCCCCACCCAGCGCCGCCGCGGAAAGGGAATTGGGCGATGGCGATGTGGATGTCGGCGGCCACCCGCGCGATGCGCGTCCACGCGCGCCGCACCCCCGCCTCCTTCCTCCTCCGCGACTCCGCCCGCCCGGACCCCAACCGGGCGCTGCTGCAGGGCCAAGCGCCCGCGCCCCGCTGGTACTCGGGAGCCGCCGCGGGCGCCGATCCGCCGTCGATCCCATTCCCAGCGCACCTTGGCGTGGCCACAGTGCCGGACCTACATGTGTTCGTCGTCGAGCGATTCGGCCACTACCACAAGATCCTGCCCTCTGGGGTTCACTTCCTCTTGCCCGTCGTCGACCGCATCGCGTACGTCCACTCGCTCAAGGTGAAGCCCATCCGCATCCCCAACTATCCTGCGGTCACCAAAGATAACGCCTTGATCCAGTTTGGAGGATTGCTTCATCTACAGGTAATCCATCTCTATCTCTAAACCCTAGGTAATTAACTTGCTTAGCCACAAACTGAATTCAATTGGAAATGAACTCTGCAGATATCAGATCCGTTCCTTGCCTCCTACGCTGTGGACGGCAACCCCATTCACGCTGTCACCCAGCTTGCAGAGACTGTTCAGATGAGGGAAATCGGCAAGATGACCCTTGAGCAGAGCTTTGAGCAGCGAGACCAGCTCGACCGCAACATTATGGTACAACTCTCTCCATCCATTACTTGCTCCAAGGCACTAAATTTCCGCTCGCAGCATGCAAAGGCCTTTTTTTGAGTAGGACTAATTTTAACTAGCTTAAGTTCCCCATCTCCCATAACTATGTCCTTTACTTCCTCGATCCACAAAGTGTCCGAGATACGACCGATCAAGCATCTTATTTGTCACTATCAGTTTGAACAAACATTGGCAGGGGCATGTGATGAGTATGCCTTCCTTGATTGCTGCCATTAACTCAGCCTCACCACAGCTGGGTAAGTATCGGCAGGAACAAACAATCCGTTGCCCTCCCTGACAACGACTCCCACCCCGCCATCTTTGCTTGTAACATCAAACGAACCATCCACTGATGCAGCTACGGCCGGCTGAGCCCAACTTACTGCTGACTGTTGCTGAACAATTTTCACCGGCCGGCGTTGTAAGTCAATCTGTTACTTATAATAGCTTTCCCCTTGATCTGATCTCTGCCTTCATCATCTTTTGATCAACACAAGTGTACTCCAGTAGCTCTCAAGGAACCGCCTAGCTAGTAATATCAGTCGGTTGGAGGTACTGTTTTTCCATGGGTCATATCATTCCCTTTTCTCATGTTTGAATGGAGGTCTTCCGCAAATGAATTTCCATATAGGAATTATATAATGTGCCTGCAGATATTGATTGAAAGCTTGTCTCAATTGAACGAGGATGCAAGTGCCAATTCCTCCAAACGATAAGGAGTACTTTTGCTCTCTCTGATTCACCCGTTTTAACCAGCGCATCAAACAGCCATTCAGGACCTGTATCCAGCAACTCGGATCTCTCTCGGGTAGGGTCCTGACCTCTCGCATTGAATCCCACACAGCAGACGCGTATGGGCATGAAATAACAGCATGAGAAGAGGATTCCTCCGTCTGTCCGCAACGTACACATGTGTCCACCGGGTCTAAATGTCGGTGCTTCTTCAAAACTCTAGTTGGTAGCCCTCCAGTTAACAGTTTCCACACACAAATTTTCATATTTTGTGGCACTTGAATCTTCCAGAACATCCTCCATACAGGTCTTTCACCGGATGGCCTTGGACTAGTGGAAACCCCTCCCTGTTCCTTTAGATGATCCGCCACGGCAAGGTGATAAGCGCTCGGAACCGAGAACCTTCCATCTTTCTCAGGTTGCCACGCAATAAAATCATCTTGCACTTGAGCAGATAATTTGATTTTCTGTATTTCCTCCACAACAGCTGGTATTAGATATTGGTTGAGCCTCTCAGCATCTCAAACTCCATCCTGATTGATAAGCCGGGCAACTTTTGTTAGCCGGCATCGACCCTGTGAGGTAAGAGGTCTACGAGATATCCCCCTTGGGATCCACGGACCGCGCCAAATTCTCACGCTGCGCCCATTTCCAATCCTCCATATGACACCTTTCTTTAACAACTCCAGCCCATGCTCAATGCCCTTTCAAACTGCTGATGAGTTTCCGGTGAACACAGTATCAATCAGGTTTCCTCGTCTATAGTACTTTTCCTTCATCAATCTTGTACACAAACTATCTGGTCGCTCAATCAAACGCCAAGCTTGCCTCGAAAGCAAAGCCTGGTTAAAGAGGCCCATGTCACGAAAACCGAGACCACCTTGATTCTTTGGGAGAATTAATTTTTCCCATGCAATCCAGTGTGTCTTATGTTTTCCTTTCTCCACACCCCACCAGTACCTCCGGACCATCTTGGTCAGTTCATCACACACCGACAATGGAGTTTAAATACGCTCATAACATATGTCGGGATAGCATTAGCAACTGCTTTAATCAACACTTCCTTTGCGGGCGAGGACATAAATCTTTCGCCCCAGTCCACAAGTATCTTGGCCAATCTAGTTTGAAGTGTTTGGAATCGACCCTTACACATTCTACCTTCAGGAACAGGCAGCCCCAAATATCGATCTTCAAACTCCTGTTGTCGAACATGAAGGATATTTTTAACTAGCTCTTGAACATCTACTGGACAAGATTCCCCAAATAAAATGCCGCACTTCTCTGGATTTATTAATTGCCCCGTCCCTCCTGCATAGCGATGCAACACATCAGCAACAATGTTTGCTTGGGCCTCAGATGCCTTGAAAAAAAGCAGTGTATCATTCGCGAACAGAAGGTGAGAAATCCTCGGTGCCGTACGACAAATAGCAACCGGAGAAAGCCCACGCGTTCCAACTGCATCTAGTATCAAAGCCGACGAAGAATCAGCCACAAATAAGAAGAAAAACGGTGATAATGGGTCACCTTGGCGTAGGCCTCGGGATGGCGAAAAACGCTCCAGCAACCTTCCGTTAAATTTCACCGAATAGTCGACTGTCCGGACGCATTGCATGATCCAAGAAACCCATTTATTCTCAAACCCCATCCTTCCCATAGCCTGTTCCAAAAAAACCCAATCAACACGATCATACGCCTTTGAGAGGTGCAACTTGTAAGCACAACTTGCCCTCTCTGGATTACTTTCCTGCTGAATGTGTTGAATGCACTCAAATGCGATGAGCACATTGTCAGATATTAATCTCCCTGGAACAAATGCACTTTGGCACTCACAAATAATACCATCCAGCAATGGCCGGAGCCGATTCACTAAACACTTAGAAACGATTTCATGCTCTCCGGGTATTGCTTTTTAGGAATTAGCACAATTCTCGTTTCATTAACACCTTGCGGCATCACCCCTGGTGAGAAAAAATGTTGCACTTCCGCCTTCATCACGTCCCAATTATGCAGATAAAACCGTGCCGGAAAACCATCCGGTCCGGGCGCCTTGATAGGGCTGATTTGGAACAGCGCATCACTGATTTCCTTCTCTGTAAAGCCCCTCACTAACATCTCATTTTCATGTCATTAGTAACTTTGATGTTGAGGAGATCCAGGACTGAATCCACATCTAAGGTCGGATCCCTTGTGAAAACCTCCTTAAAATAAGATGATGCCATTCTTTCCATATCCGAGGGTGACGTGTACCACTCCCCTTCCTCATTTTTCAGTTTGGAAATATAGCTTCCATGAGCCTGCCATACTGCCCTTTGATGGAAAAATTGTGTATTTCGATCTCCCTCTTTTAGCCACATTATACACGAACGTTCAAGCCACATCATTTGCTCCCTATGTAGCAATTCATCCATCCTATTCGCCTTTTCTTTCAGCAATTCATGTGCAGCCCCATTACTTTGCAGTTCAGCTAGCTCAGCCCTAAGCTTTTCCAATTCCCTTCCTGACATCTCCAAACTTCGCACGGCTCCAATTCTGCAGCTCAATCATAACCTGCTTTCGGGAAGAGGCCACAGCGAAATGTATGGTGGTGTTATATATGTATTTTAGAAAAGTTCTTTCAAAATTATTAATGTCAAAGGAAGGAAATGGGTTAAGACTTAAGAGGGACTTGATACGATCGCCAAAAGAAGGAAATCGAACGAGCAAACGTAGAATGAAATCTACCTGTCCAGGGAGACTCTACATGATCTTAAAATGGTTAAATTCAAAGGTACCAATATAGTAATATATAGTGTGAGCTGCATTATGGAACAGAAAGTAGTTGATGTTCCAATGGATACGGAGGTGGCTGTCAACCCCCAAGGCCTTTGGTTTGAATCCCAGGCAACACATTGTTTTTTATGCATCTTTTTCGCCTTTTCACTCTAAATCCTTTCATGCTCTTGCAACACATCTAACAACACATGGTTTTGCAGAAGTCAATGAATGACGCAGCGTGCGAATGGGGGGTGGAGTGTATCAAATATGAGTTTTGTAAGTTTTTGTTTCTTCAACAAAACTGACACTAATATCATATCAAGTCAGCACTTGCGATTACTAATAAGTAATAACTATAAACTGTTCCATTTTAGGCATTCAATGGGAGCGAAGTAAGTCACTGTATGAGGTGCTGTCCACCAGCGACGACATGGGCGGCGTCTTGTCAGATGACAAGCAGGAACCAGTGCCGCATACCAAGCAAGAGTAGATGTGTTTGGTGTGGAAGTCGTCCCGGCACTTGAGTATCAAACAGTGGTGACTTTTGTTGCATGAGTTTTTGTTTGTGCACGGGGTGGAACAAGTGTGAGGAGAAGTGCAGGCTGCCTTGAGCTATGACTAGTTAAGCAAAATTAACTTGCTGTTGCCAACGGAGCTAGTCCTTTTTGGCTTGATATATCTCTCTGACATGTTAATTGGTAATGCCAGCCGTTTTAGCTTTGGATTTGCATAAGTAGAGTTCATTTATATGCTTGGTTCAGGGTTCTCTTTTTTTAAAATGATTTTGCCAGAGTTTTTCATAGATTCTGCACAGGTTTTTTTTTTTGTTTTGCTCGACTGATGGGCAGCGTCGATTGGACTTGCTGCTATGATTGTGAGTGAACAATCAACGACTGGGATTCACTTTGCCACCCCCTGTGTGATGGCCGCTTCTGGCAGCAACGCCCAGTCCGTCCCCTACTTCATCATCGTTCATCGACTTGGAGCAGGAGATGGAGGAGGACAGCATCTCATCTCATCGGAGATCCCTTCTTGATCGGTTCGCTCGTGATTTGTGTTCCCCTTTGTTGTGTGTCGGCTCAGTTTCCATGATTAGTTAGTGCAAACGCGTGTCGTGGAGTAGTTGGTTCAGTTGTTCTACTGCCATACCTTGTTTCATTGCCGGAGATTTCAACTTGATTGCCTCTGCTGCTGCTGCTGCTGACAACCTCAACCGGCGGCGATTCATCAACCAATGAGATGGAGCTTAGAGAGGTGTACTTACACGGCCGACGACACGCTTGGTCCAATGAGCAGCAATTTGCAACCAAGGTGAAGCTGGACGGAATGTTGTTCAATGAGGATTGGATCGCTGAGCGCCCCAATTGCTTCCTGCAGGCACTCCCCACCGACCTGTCTAATCACTGCCCCTTGCTGCTCACCACGGACGCCCTCTTTCAGCCACAGCACCATTTCTGTTTTTATAATTATTGGCCGACGCCTCGAGGGATTTCATGATGGTGGTGGCCGAAGCGTGGTCATGGCCGACGCCTTGATCTGATCCCTTCCTAATCCTTCATTGCAAGCTGACCCGCACTCAAAGCGTGGGCTTGTGGCCTTGTGGACGACCTGAAGCTTAGCGCTGCGTTCTCCAGCAAGTTCATCACACTCTACGGCATGCTGAAGATGAATTTAGACAATGCTCGCGCATTCAATGGCTTGGTGATGGTGATGCCAACACAAGATTCTTCCATGCCAAAGCTTCAACCAGGACGCTCTGCACGCTTGGCGGCACCTTCGTGTGCGGCTTGGGTGCCCGGGGCAGGTCCAAAACTGCCATGTACCAGATGTCATTGCCTGCCTGCCATTTGCGCAGCTGCTCGGGTTCGATTTCCTCCATCTTCTCGCTTTGTTTGGGCCGAACACCTTGCAGGGTGATCATGGCGCCGTGGTGCTCGAATGTCAGCGTCTTCTTGAGCCAGTGGCAGCTCATCGGGCTGAACTGCTCCAACCAATCCATGCCGAGCACTCTGTCGTATGCCCCCAAGTCCAGTTGGCGCATATCTGTGCTGAAGGTGTGCCCCTGAATCCACCAGTTCAACCCCTGAACCATACTGTTGCAAGTCATGCGCTCACCGTTGGCCACTCGAACCTCGACCGCTGGAACGGGCACGGATGGTGCTTGCACGCGCTCGGCAGACGACTTGGAGATGAAGCTGTGCGTGCTCCCCGAGTCCACCAACAGCAACATGACCTGATTGCCAACGAGCGCGCGCTGACGGATGGTGCGTGGCGACTCGGACCCGGCGACAGCATGTGTGGAGAGCACGCAGCACTCCGGAGCGGGCTCTTGTTCAGCCGGCATGTCGAGCAGGTCCAGGGCATGCACGACGTCGTCGCTGAGCACTTCTCGGTAGTCGCCGATCTGAATTGTCAGCAACTGGGTGGCCGGCTTGCATCGGTGGTCGCGGGAGTAGCGATCGCCACATTTGAAACAGAGTCCGTTGGCACGCCAGGTCGTCGTTGGGCACGGCAGCGCCGCCTGGGCGCCGTGGCGCCCCCACCGCCCGAGGAGGGAGGGGTGGAAGGGGTGGTGGTGGTGGTCGGCCCACAGGAATTATCCGCGGTCGAGCACGTTGCACGCCTGCCTCTTCTTCCACAATTCTGGCCAACACCACGGCGCGCGTGATGCTGGACGGCTCCTGCAGACGGACGGTGGCCCGCAGATCATCACGCAAGCCCAACAGGAACTGGGTGATGAAGAGCTTGGGGTTGAGCGTCGCGTCCAGGGCGAGTAGGTGGTACATGTGGGCCTCGAACGCCGTTTTGTACTCGGCGACGGTGCCGGTTTGACGGAGCTGCAGCAGCTTATGCATCTCCACTTCAAACTCGTCCGGCCCGAACTGGGTGATGATGGCCGCGGTGAACTCGTCCCAGGTTGGCGATCGGTGCGTCTGGCGAAACGCCTGGAACCAGTGCGCCGCGTGGCCGTCGATGTAGAGGGAGGCTGTGGTCACCCAGCTGTGCGACCGGATGCGGTACAGGTCGAAGTAGGCGATGCAGCGGTCAATCCAAAGGTTGGGGGCGTCGCTGTCGAAGTGGGAAAAATCGTGCTTGGGCGGCTTGACCGTGTACTCCTCGTGCGACCCGTGCCCGCGAACTGCAGAGGGGGGCGCGTGGGAAGCAGCGGCGGCCCGTTGTTGGCTAGGCGAACGGCTGGACCCTGAGGATGAGGGCCGCGCGCGTGCTCCATGGAAGTCACCGCGGAAGCCTGGGTTTCGCCCTCGTGGTTGTCGGCGTCGATCTATCGATGGTGCGCGTCGGCGGTCGGCGATGGCGGTGGGTCGCGCTGCTGTCGCACCTCGTCGACGTCTGCTTGCGTGAGGTCCAGCTGCTTGCGGAGATGCGCCAAATCGGAGGACACTTGCGTGTTGAACACGATCTGGGCCTCGCGGTGCTTGTCGCCCGCAAGCTTGGTCTCGTCAAAGTGGGTCATGAGCGCCTGCATCATCGATTTGAGCTCTTCCGTGGACTCCGACATGGCGGCGATGATCTGGCGAGTCTGAGCCGAAGGTTTGCTGGGTGGCGTCGTCGCACTCGCTCCAAATCAGGCCAACCTTGTTGGGGATTTCGCGTGGATCTCGCTGGAGCAAGTTCCACACCGTAGCGGTGGATGTTACGGCTCGATCTAGAGAGGATGAGCGACAGCGAAAAAAAATTTGGTGGGGAAATGGAGGCTCTGATTACCAACTGTCACAAACTCGGTTCTTCAGATCGGATCGGGGAAGGGAAAAGGGGATGGGAGCAGACTTGGAAGAGGGATTTCTTGCCAGGGAAGGAGAGAGTACAGAGTAGGTGAGGGATCAGGTTCAGATACAAATCTCGCGTGATCATCCTACTGGCAACAGCTGGCTAAATACCCATCGCTCCACTTGGCTCATTTGACTTACAGGTGGGTCCATGCCACATGGCAGAGGGGGTCCACACCATCACGCGTCCACCGCATCATCTACAGCCCACAGCATCATCATGCGCTCACCGTTGGCCACTCGAACCTCGACCGCTGGAACGGGCACGGATGGTGCTTGCACGCGCTCGGCAGACGACTTGGAGATGAAGCTGTGCGTGCTCCCCGAGTCCACCAACAGCAACATGACCTGATTGCCAACGAGCGCGCGCTGACGGATGGTGCGTGGCGACTCGGACCCGGCGACAGCATGTGTGGAGAGCACGCAGCACTCCGGAGCGGGCTCTTGTTCAGCCGGCATGTCGAGCAGGTCCAGGGCATGCACGACGTCGTCGCTGAGCACTTCTCGGTAGTCGCCGATCTGAATTGTCAGCAACTGGGTGGCCGGCTTGCATCGGTGGTCGCGGGAGTAGCGATCGCCACATTTGAAACAGAGTCCGTTGGCACGCCAGGTCGTCGTTGGGCACGGCAGCGCCGCCTGGGCGCCGTGGCGCCCCCACCGCCCGAGGAGGGAGGGGTGGAAGGGGTGGTGGTGGTGGTCGGCCCACAGGAATTATCCGCGGTCGAGCACGTTGCACGCCTGCCTCTTCTTCCACAATTCTGGCCAACACCACGGCGCGCGTGATGCTGGACGGCTCCTGCAGACGGACGGTGGCCCGCAGATCATCACGCAAGCCCAACAGGAACTGGGTGATGAAGAGCTTGGGGTTGAGCGTCGCGTCCAGGGCGAGTAGGTGGTACATGTGGGCCTCGAACGCCGTTTTGTACTCGGCGACGGTGCCGGTTTGACGGAGCTGCAGCAGCTTATGCATCTCCACTTCAAACTCGTCCGGCCCGAACTGGGTGATGATGGCCGCGGTGAACTCGTCCCAGGTTGGCGATCGGTGCGTCTGGCGAAACGCCTGGAACCAGTGCGCCGCGTGGCCGTCGATGTAGAGGGAGGCTGTGGTCACCCAGCTGTGCGACCGGATGCGGTACAGGTCGAAGTAGGCGATGCAGCGGTCAATCCAAAGGTTGGGGGCGTCGCTGTCGAAGTGGGAAAAATCGTGCTTGGGCGGCTTGACCGTGTACTCCTCGTGCGACCCGTGCCCGCGAACTGCAGAGGGGGGCGCGTGGGAAGCAGCGGCGGCCCGTTGTTGGCTAGGCGAACGGCTGGACCCTGAGGATGAGGGCCGCGCGCGTGCTCCATGGAAGTCACCGCGGAAGCCTGGGTTTCGCCCTCGTGGTTGTCGGCGTCGATCTATCGATGGTGCGCGTCGGCGGTCGGCGATGGCGGTGGGTCGCGCTGCTGTCGCACCTCGTCGACGTCTGCTTGCGTGAGGTCCAGCTGCTTGCGGAGATGCGCCAAATCGGAGGACACTTGCGTGTTGAACACGATCTGGGCCTCGCGGTGCTTGTCGCCCGCAAGCTTGGTCTCGTCAAAGTGGGTCATGAGCGCCTGCATCATCGATTTGAGCTCTTCCGTGGACTCCGACATGGCGGCGATGATCTGGCGAGTCTGAGCCGAAGGTTTGCTGGGTGGCGTCGTCGCACTCGCTCCAAATCAGGCCAACCTTGTTGGGGATTTCGCGTGGATCTCGCTGGAGCAAGTTCCACACCGTAGCGGTGGATGTTACGGCTCGATCTAGAGAGGATGAGCGACAGCGAAAAAAAATTTGGTGGGGAAATGGAGGCTCTGATTACCAACTGTCACAAACTCGGTTCTTCAGATCGGATCGGGGAAGGGAAAAGGGGATGGGAGCAGACTTGGAAGAGGGATTTCTTGCCAGGGAAGGAGAGAGTACAGAGTAGGTGAGGGATCAGGTTCAGATACAAATCTCGCGTGATCATCCTACTGGCAACAGCTGGCTAAATACCCATCGCTCCACTTGGCTCATTTGACTTACAGGTGGGTCCATGCCACATGGCAGAGGGGGTCCACACCATCACGCGTCCACCGCATCATCTACAGCCTACAGGTGATGCAGGTGTGACAGAAAAACTTGGTCCTTTCGCTAAAACACACCAATGTTGTCTAGTCAGGCCAGCCTGCAAAATTGGAGGTTCTCACAAATATGCTAGGTCCCACAGTCCTAATTTCAATACTCTGGGGATCCAACCTAGCTACCTTTCCGATCTTGAGGGTGCCTTGTCTGCTGAAGAAGTCCTATGGATATCAAACCGAATAAGGCACCGGGCCCGGATTTCTTTCACTGCTGTTGGAACACCATTCAGGTTGATGTGTTGAATGCCGTGAAGGCAGTCCATGATCTGGCCTTTCGCCACCTTTCATGCATGGATGAAGCCACCCTGGTGCTCATTCCAAAGGGGCCTGGTGCTTCAAGAGCAAGCAACTACAGACCTACCAACCTGATGTGTTTCTTTTTCTTTGCCATGTTGGTTCTCAAAATTCGCGCTCTCCAACTTCAGCCTAAAATGCAATCCTTGTCAATGGTGCTCAAAGTGCGTTTATTATGGGTAGTTCAAGTCATGGTAATTTCATGTTTGTTCAAGAGATTATCAGATGATTGCACATCAAGAAGACCCCTGCCCTGCTGCTGAAGCTGGATATTCATAACCCATTCGACACTGTCTCGTGGGAATTCTTGATTGAGGTGTTGACCGCTAAAGGCTTTGGGCAAAAATGGCGCAACTGGATATCTTCTTTTCTTTTTTCAGCTAGTGCCACTACTCGGATCCTGTTCAATGACAAATTATCTGATCACAGTCTCATGCCAGGGGCCGCAGCCAGGGCGACCCTTTGTCACCTCTTCTCTTTGTACTGGTATGGACATTTTGACTGTCATGTTGAGACTAGCCGAGATGGAAGGGATTTTTGAAGCTCTGCGTTAGTGGTTGCCTCGCCTCCGGGCTTCCAGGTACGCTGATGACATGGCTGTCTTTCTCAAGCCGAAGGATCGGGAGACGAGGGTGATCAAAGAGCTAATGGACACCTTTGCAAGTGCCGGTGATCTGCACCCAAATTTCAGCAAGAGCAGCATATCCCCTATCCGGTGCGATGGTATCGACCTTGTTTCCCTATCCTCGATCACTCGCTGCCCGGTGGCGGAATTCCCTTGCACCTACCTGGATTACCTTCATCACCAGACCATCGGGTGGATCAGCCTAAACCTCCCCATCGGCGGAAGACTCACCCTGGTCATTTCTGTTATGAATGCCTTGCCGGTGTTTAAATTACTCAACATTGACCCACCACCTTTGCTTTTGAAGAAGTTTGGCAAGGCTTGCAGAGGATTCCTGTGGGCTAACAAAAGATGAGGCAACATGGGGCAAGTGCTTGGTCTATTGGAAACAAGTTTGTAAGCCAATACAGTTCGTAGGTCATGGCATCCCCAACCTACAACTCGGGAGTGCTGCTGCCATTCTATCGATGCGTACAACCATTTTATTAATTATTCATTAAAACCTTACAAAATAATAGTACATCAATAAGTCTGAAGCCACCATTTTGGCAACACCTGTCGTTACTCCTATCAACTTGATGAAGGGGTGTGTATTGTCCAGGCCGCCTGCCCAGACTTCACAGTTCACACCAAAGCCCAACATCTAAAACCGGAGGCCTCAACCAAGCCGCAATCGCCGGGTCTGGGGCACACACCGGTCCAACGCACTCTCATCAGGAACCGCATGCGCATGCTGTAGAGGCCGCCGTCACCGTCTTGCACCGGTCCATCTTCAGAGCAGGTATCAATGCATCGACCTTGCCAGGCCGTGGGTGCACTGAAACTGTCCACTGATCCCTCGAGCCAATGCACACCTCCAAGAATGATGCCCCCAAGGGGGAATGACACAACAACATCACCGTCATCCGATTGACTGATCTAGTGCTTCCCGTGGAGGTAGCGGATAGAGGTCTGGAGCTTCTTCATGGCGATGCCATCAAGAAGGGGATGACACAGAAGATAGCCGCCATCGCTGACCTGGATCTGCTCGACAAATCTCCATCCAGTATTGTGTGCACAGAACCGCCACCAATCTCCCTCACCGCGTAGCGCGCATGCCGCACTGGCCAAATCAGATCTGACTGGAGGCCAGACCATGCATGCAGCCCACCCATCAACCAGGCCCTCCACGTCGCCGCCAACAATCCGAGGTCAGATGACCCGCCGCTGCATAACCGGTCGCCGCGCCCGAAGCAGGGTTGACCGCTGCGCCGCCAAGACCCGAACGGCCGCGCCTCCTAACACCGAGGGGCCCCGCACCATCCCCATGCCGCGGGAGAGAGGGAGAACCCCGCAACCGCGTTCGGCCCCGGCCTTAGCCCGTCGGTCCCCCGGCGACGACGGAGGGAGGGGAGGAAGGAGGTGACACCCCCAGCGGCTAGAGTTGTGGCACCACCCGAGTCGCCCGAGCGGGGGCGACACGGGGGTCAGGATGGGATGGAGGGAGGATGGTCCTAACCTAGCTAGATGCATGCATATAGTCTACATCAAGGTATTACATCTACAACTTCTAATATTAACATAGATAAGATAGCTTCGTAGTTGACACGCCAAGCGTTTGGTCAACTGTTCTTTGCTTTGCCCTTGGTCTTGCATAGATGTTTGTTTGGTGGTGGTAAAAAAGCTGGGTTCCAGCATTCAACATAGTGCATCTCCATTTGAGGTTTGCACTAAAACTTACTGGAACAAAGGAAAGTTAACCCAGATTCTTTCTTTTGCCGTATGGGCCAAGGAGCAGCCGCCTATATCGCCTTCTCTTCCTCCTCTCGTTCCCAGCGCTGGTCACTGTTGGAAATATGAGCAATTTACCGAGTGATTTTATTAACAAAAATACTAGATAAAGCATGACTAGTGTAGCAGTGATAAAATAGGCCATGTGATTTGACAAAGGGAAGGTAAACAACATCTTCATATATGAACCGTAACTAAACATATCTTGGGCAGACAGTATAGCAAGTTGCATATATGAAATAGAGTCTAACATATCCAGGGCAAACATTAGAACAAGAAACTGTAGCAGAACCTCTAATAGAAAGGAGAAGAACACGTACGGCACAGCAGCAGCAGAAGCGCTGGACTTGGGGTCGGTGTCCTCGCCTGCCATGTCGTCGAGGAGGTCGTGGACGTCGGGGAAGAAGTCGTCGTCGGGGAAGTAGTCGTCGGCGACCGGATCGTCCGTGATGAAGGAGCCAGTAGTCGCGCTGAGCGCTCCCCAAAAACCTTATCACCCTTCTCCCGTACAGGACTCAAAAGGTGCGGTCTCGGAGGCCTACTGTCCCGACCAGCGGTGCACGCCGCAAGCCGGGATGAGGAAGAACGTAGCAGCAGCGCAGTGCTCAGAAACTTTGTGGCGAGAGGAGGAAGAGATTCTGGTGCGTCTCTCTGGGAGGAGCGACCTCCCTTTTATAGGCGCAAGAGAAGGAGGCGAGAGGGCAGCGACGAAGACGAAGCGAAGAGACGAAGATAAAGCGAACAGCCAACAGCCGAAGGGCTGCACCGTTCGCATTCAAACTCCACTATCGCAAAAACTTTTCAGCTTCCTTGTGACCTTTCGTATACCCGTAGTGCGTGGCAAAAATTTACATCGGCTCGGCTCATTCCCGCGGCGCGGCGCAGCGCGGCGCGTCGTGACGAGGCGAGGCAGGCGGCGAAGGAGGAGCGCGCGTGGATGTCCCTCTTGTTCTCATGCTCATACAAGTGGGGAAGGAGCCTCCCTTATAAAAAGGTCCAACTCCCTCTAAACTAGCAAGGTGGGACTAAACTTTAGTTCCACCTCTTGCCTTGCACAAATGGGCTGCGTGAGCCTCTAGGATTTATAGGAATTTCTGAAACTGCTATTGGGCTAGGCCCAAAATAGACAAAATTCCAGCAATCCCCCACCAGATCCCAGAGGCACACAAAATTTGCCTTTGGTTCCAAAACACTGTTTTATATACCGGTACTGCAGTGGAGACTGTTAAGTTGAACTTCCACCTAGAACTCTATGCTACACTAGTAAGCAACTTGAACAGTGGACTGGGCCTTGAACTGCAAGTTTTCTGCGAATCTAGCTTCACATAAAGCCTTGACCGATACGTGGCTACCGTGGGTCTTCCCCGCGGGTGGAGCTTATGCGTCATACTCCGTGACCTTTCATGAGTTTACTAGAGAGAACCCTACTCTCATAGATTGCGACGTTTAACAATCAGACTCATATAGGTGCGTTCTTCAAAAGATGTTCTGCAGGACAACATCTCTGCTTCAAAAGCCACTTAGAACACATTAATATATACATCAACCTGCCATGCAGATTAGGAGAGTATTGCATCTTCATGGAGTGGTATTTTAACAGTAGGATACTCTCCTCCCAGTTGACCAACAGCTTGTCTTCCACATCTAATTCACGGGATCTCCGATCACAAAGAATAGGTTACCACTGTGAACAACTCATATTGTGGGTCTCATACCCATCTCCCTCGATGCATTATCTATCACATTACGTGATAGACCCTTAGTAAAAGGAGCTGCCAGATTTTTAGACGTTTGGATATAATCCAATGCAATAACTCCGGAGTTTTTCATTTTTCTGACAGACTTTAACCTTCTCTGAACGTGTCTTGATGACTTCATGTTATCCTTTGAGCTGCTCACTTTAGTGATCATAGTTTGATTGTCACAGTTCATAAGGATACCCGGTACAGGTTTCTCAACTACCGGCAAGTCATTCAAGAGCCGGCGAAGCCAATCTGCTTCGACCAGCTGTATCTAGTGCTGTGAGTTCTGCTTCCATTGTTGACCTCGTTAAGATGGTCTGCTTGCAAGACTTCCAAGAAACAGCGCCACCTCCATGAGTGAATACATAACCGCTCGTGGCCTTTATCTCATCAGCATCTGAGATCCAGTTTGAGTCACTATACCCTTCAAGCACCTTTGGATGCCCAGTGTAGTGAATTCCATAATTCGCAGTGCCTTTCAAATAACGCAAAACTCTCTCTAGAGCTTTCCAATGCACATCTCCTGGTTTTGAAACAAACCGACTCAGTTTGCTAACAGCAAAAGAGATGTCAGGTCTTGTAGCACTGGCTAAGTACATAAGCGAGCCAATAATCTGAGAATACTTCAATTGATCTCTAGCAATTCTTCGATTCTTTCGAAGCAGCACGCTAGCATCATATGGTGTTGGAGAGGGCTTGCAGTCACTATAGCCAAAGCGACTCAAGATCTTTTCCACATAGTGAGATTGAAGCAATGTAATCCCACCATCATCATCTCTCAACAACTTGATGTTCAGAATGACATCAGCCACTCCTAAATCCTTCATCTCAAAACAGCGAGATAGGAAATCCTTGACCTCCTTAATAACATTCAGATTTGTTCCGAAAATCAGTATGTCATCAACATACAAGCAAAGCATAACTCCCTCGCCCCCACCATGGCGATAGTACACACATTTGTCAGCTTCGTTCACAACAAAGCCTGCAGCTGTTAAAGTTCTTTCGAACTTCTCATGCCACTGTTTGGGTGCTTGCTTGAGTCCATACAAAGACTTCAGCAACTTGCACACTTTGCCTTCCTGGCCATCTATTACAAACCCATCTGGTTGTTCCATATAAATTTCCTCATCCAACTCTCCATTTAGGAAAGCAGTCTTAACATCCATTTGATGAATGAGAAGACCATGTGAGGCAGCTAGTGAAAGTAGAACTCGAATAGTGGTCAGTCGAGCCACAGGTGAGTAAGTATCAAAGAAGTCTTCACCTTCCTTTTGGGTATAACCCTTAGCCACGAGCCGAGCCTTGTACTTTTCTATAGTACCATCAGGCCTAAGCTTCTTCTTGAATACCCATTTGCATCCTATAGGTTTGCACCCATAAGGACGATCAGTTATCTCCCAGGTTTCATTCGCCAAGATAGAATCCATCTCGCTACGAACCGCTTCCTTCCAGTAGTCAGCATCTTCCGATGCATAGGCCTCCGAAATAGAACTGGGAGTGTCATCTATGAGATACACAAGAAAATCATCACCAAAAGACTTTGCAGTCCTCTGTCTCTTGCTCCTAGTAGGAACTTCATTGTTCTCCTCCACAGGACTTTCAAAGTGTTCCATCGAAATGGCAGGTTCAGTAATTGTAACCGGTTCCTGATTCGATGAACTAGGCATCTCCTGATTAGATGAGGTAGCCATATCCTTCATGGGAAAGATATCTTCAAAGAAAGTCGCATCATTCGACTCCATGATCGTACCGACATGCATGTCAGGTACCTCAGATTTTACAACCAAGAATCTATAGCCTATGCTATGAAAAGCATATCCCAGGAAAACACAATCCACAGTTTTTGGTCCCAGCTTCCGCTTCTTTGGGATTGGCACATTGACTTTCGCCAAACAACCCCAGGTTCGCAGATAAGAGAGCTTTAACCTTTTCTTCTCCCATTCCTCGAATGGAGTTATCTCTTTGTTCTTTGTGGGAACTCGGTTTAGGACATGACAAGCAGTCAATATCGCCTCCCCCCACCATGCCTTGGAGAGACCCGATGTGTCTAACATGGCGTTAACCAAATCAGTTAGAGTACGGTTCTTTCTTTCGGCCACCCCATTTGACTGAGGTGAGTAGGGAGGCGTCCTCTCATGGATTATACCATGTTCCGCACAAAAAGCATCAAATTCATTGGAAAAATACTCTCCACCACGGTCGGACCTAAGCCTCTTGATTTTCGATCAAGTTGGTTTTCCACTTCAGCTTTATAGATCTTGAAAAAGTTCAAAGCCTCATCCTTAGATTTCAGAAGATACACACGACAGTATCTAGTGGAGTCGTCAATTAACGTCATGAAATATTTCTTTCCACCTTTTGTCAAAACACCATTCATTTCACATAGATCTGAATGTATAAGTTCTAGTGGTGCAAGATTTCTCGTCTCCGCAGTCACGTGAGACTTACGAGGTTGCTTAGCTTGCACACACACTTGACACTTAGATCCCTTGACAGTGGTGAAACTAGGGATTAAGTTCAACTTCGCTAGTCGCGACATGCAACCAAAGTTAACATGACAAAGACGTGAATGCCACACATTTGATTCACTATTGTTGCAAATATGATTAACAACTTTATTGCAAACGTCTGATAAGGATAAACGATATTACAAATTTATTCGACTCAAAGACAAGCTTATAGCCATCTCTACACAGAAGAGATCCGCTAACAAGATTTTTATTGACGGAGGGGACATAATGCACGTTCCTCAGCCGCACGATCTTCCCCGAAGTAAACTTCAGATCGACCGTGCCAACACCACGAACAGAAGCACTTGAACCGTTGCCCATTAGCACGGTTGAAGTCCCTGCGGCCTGATAAGACGAAAACATGGAAATATCACCGCATACATGCACATTAGCACCCGTGTCAATCAACCAATTAGGAGAATGACATACTGAAAGAATAGTGGGGAATATACCATACCCAGCATCCTTCATGTCAGTGTCTCCAATGACAACATTAGCGGTCTTGCCGCCTTTCCTAGGATGACGCTTGTCATAGCGATTAGGGCAACTAGGAGCCCAATGATCAGGATCTCCACACACATGACAAGCACCTTTCTTCTTGCCATTCTTCTTCTTGAAGTTCGTGTGTTGCACAGCCTTGTTCTTCCCATCAAACTTTGCTTTACCATCAAACTTGCCCTTGTTCTTGAACTTGTGGGACTGGAAGTTTTGCTTCTGTACCAGATTGGCACTAGATCCTCCCTCAATACCTCGAGCACGTGTGTCCTTTGCTCTCGCCTTTTCTTCCACATCAAGAGTACCAATGAGATCCGGAACGGAAAACTCCTGTCTCTTATGCTTTAGTAAGGTAGCAAAGTTCCTCCATGAAGGAGGAAGCTTAGTGATGATACCCCCGGCAACAAACTTGTCCGGTAGCATGCAATTGAAGTGCTCAAGTTCTCTAGCAAATGACTGTATCTCATGAGCCTGCTCAACCACGGAGCGCTCTTCAGTCATCCTGTAATCATAGAATTGCTCCATGATGTACAGCTCAGTGCCGGCATCCGAGACCCCAAACTTGGCCTCGAGTGCGTCCCACATATCTTTTCCATTGTCAATTGACGCATAAGCATCAACTATGTTCTCACCAAGAACACTCAAGAGAGCAGCCTTAAACAAGGTATCCATTTTTTGAAAAGCTTGTGCCTGTTGGGCATCTTGCTCCCCTTCAGGTTTGCCAAGAGTGGCGTCATAGCAGCTCATGGTCTGAAACCATAAGACTGCTCTCACGCGCCACCTCTTATAGTGGATACCCTCAAACATAGGAGGTCTCATGGAAGCAGCAAAACCACTCGGGGTAAATTGCCTATATAAGGTTTTTGGATTGTTGGAAATATGAGCAATTTACCGAGTGATTTTATTAACAAAAATACTAGATAAAGCATGACTAGTGTAGCAGTGATAAAACATGCCATGTGATTTGACAAAGGAAAGGTAAACAACATCTTCATATATGAACCGTAACTAAACATATCTTGGGCAGACAGTATAGCAAGTTGCATATATGAAATAGAGTCTAACATATCCAGGGCAAACACTAGAACAAGGAACTGTAGCAGAACCTCTAATAGAAAGGAGACGAACACGTACGGCAGCAGCAGCAGCAGAAGCGCTGGACTTGGGGTCGGTGTCCTCGCCAGCCATGTCGTCGAGGAGGTCGTGGACGTCGGGGAAGAAGTCGTCGTCGGGGAAGTAGTCGTCGGCGACCGGGGCGTCCGTGATGAAGAAGTCAGTAGTCGCGCAGAGCGCTCCCCAAAAACCTTATCACCCTTCTCCCGTACAGGACTCAAAAGGTGCGGTTTCGGAGGCCTACTGTCCCGACCTGTGGTGCACGCCGCAAGCCGGGATGAGGAAGAACGTAGCAGCAGCGCAGTGCTCAGAAACTTTGTGGCGAGAGGAGGAAGAGATTCTGGTGCGTCTCTCTGGGAGGAGCGACCTCCCTTTTATAGGCGAAAGAGAAGGAGGCGAGAGGGCAGCGACGAAGACGAAGCGAAGAGACGAAGACGAAGCGAACAGCCAGCAGCCGAAGGGCTGCACCGTTCGCATTCAAACTCCACTATCGCAAAAACTTTTCAGCTTCCTTGTGACCTTTCGTATACCCGTAGTGCGTGGCAAAAATTTACATTGGCTCGGCTCATTCCCGCAACCCGCGACGAGGCGGGCGGCGGAGGAGGAGCGCGCGTGGATGTCCCTCTTGTTCTCATGCTCATACAAGTGGAGAAGGAGCCACCCTTATAAAGAGGTCCAACTCCCTCTAAACTAGCAAGGTGGGACTAAACTTTAGTTCCACCTCTTGCCTTGCACAAATGGGCTGCATGAGCCTCTAGGATTTATAGGAATTTCTGAAACTGCTATTGGGCTAGGCCCAAAATAGACAAAATTCCAGCAGTCACTCCTCTTTCTGCCCTGTGTGACTCCACTCCACTGTGATGCCCGGCCTCTTATATGTGGCTACCATCATGGTGGGGGTGAAGGGGTACAGTCGCTAGAGGACATGGTGCCTGATGATGGCGCGATCCTCCTTCATCGCCTTCCTCTGCTTCATCTTCTCCTTGAAGCCTACGCGGTGCCAGTGAGGTTCCCGGTGGCGGCGGACGGTCCTCCCGTTCCACTGGTTTTAAATTTCAGTTTCAAAAATATTTCAGCGCCTACCAAAATTACCAAATTTCAGTGAATTTCAGTGATTTTGGTTTGCATTTTGGCCAAAACACTGAAATGTTCAATTGAAATTCAAAAAATATATTTGAAATATTTGAAAATATTTAAAAATATATTTGAATTCCCGTGTACAACTGAAATATTATAAAATTTCAGTGTCTACCGAAATTATTGAAATTCAGTGAAATTCATCGAAATCTCATGAAAGTGAGAACCAGATGTTTTTTTTTGGCTATTCAGTTTTCTCCATTGTTTCTGCACGTGGTTGACAATAGCACCAACACTTTTTTATTTATATTAGAAGACTATGTTGCAAATGGTTCATGTTATTAGGCCAACACGTACTAAATTTGTTGCTCTGTTAGTTGGGCCTTGAATTTTCTTGCTCTCCCCAATATATAGCTTATTAGCTTAGAAGTTTCGGCAGCGGTGTTCCCAAATATCCATCATAGCGTAGTTCTGCATTTTTAGCAGGCCAGCTCAGTCATGAAATTTGAAATCACTACTCCTTCCGTTCCTAAATATTTGTATACACACTCTAAAAATACTCCCTCCATTTGAAATCACTAAAAAGACAAATATTTAGGCAAATATTTAGGAACGGAGGGAGTAGTTTTTTAAAGGAAAGGTAGCAATCTGAAAAAAACGGAAGCGGAGGACAGGTGAAAGTATAGTCAAGGGCCTAGACATCAGTCTTAGTCCAAAGGCAACAAAGACAACAAGAAGAAAGTAAAGAACAAGAATGCAAAAAAATCAAAAGGCGAAAAAGCCAGAACAACGCTGCCATCTATCTAGAAGACTAAAACCTCTGAAACCACGTGCTCATGCTTCTAATGATGCTTTGTCCATAATTCCAGATCATATCCTATACGCGCTGCATAATCAAATTGGATGGCAGGTCTTTGTTTATGAAAACCCGTTCATTTCTACAGTGCCAGAGGTTAACAGTGCAAGCAGCAAGAATAATCGGCCACTGATGTCATACGCGAATTGCGTCAGGCTAGATGCTCTGCCGGCGATGTGCTGCAGGTGTAGACAAGACAATGCCAGATGTACTGCGCCGTTTTACAATGAAGCAGGATGTGCTCAATCGATTCAATGGCTGGGCAGATGCTGCACCATGGATCTTGAGTGCATGACCTTTTGGTAGCATTGTCTTTTGGTGTTTAGGCGTCCTCGGAATGCGAGCCACAGGACCTTGTATTTTAGAGAAACCGTAGATAGCCAAATGAATTGAGCAGCTGGAGATACCACACCTCTGAACGTTAAGAGCTTGTAAAAGTATTTGACAGTTGCAGCAGTACCAAAGATTCAACCAATTCTGGAGTCCCCGTCCGTCTTGGGCTGATGTCCTGCAGGAGAAACATCAGTTGCTGAACCTGACAGGGCCGGTTTTAGTTTCAGAGTCCAAGTGTTTCCTGTGTACTGGGACTGGACAGAGCAATATTTGTCAGAGGCAAAGGTAAATAAGACCGGGAAGCAATCCATTAGCCACTGTTCACTGCACCAAATGTCAAACCAAAATGAAATGTTCCGGCCGTCGCCAAGTGTGCATTTGGTAGGGTTCATAACAGTTGGAATTACTGACTTGAAGATTTTCCAAGTAGGTGTGTCAAGCCGATGCCGGTTCGGATTGAAGAGGCTTGCATAGGCGTGTTTGAACCAGTTCCGGTAAGGCAAGTATCTCTTGCAGCAAGATTGAACATAGCTTGCAGATCAAAGATTTGTTATGTGCTTTAAGGTCCCTGACGCCCAATTCTCCAAACTCTCTTGGTAAATCACATAGTCCCAAGCTACTAAACTGTGACTGCCATTTACTCTTTGAGAGTTTTTCCATAGGAAGGTGCGCCTGTGCGCGTCAACTTTCTGAAAGAATTCATCAGGCAGCAGAAGGCAAGCAAGACATGAAGTACGCTGGGATGGCCGAAAGAACTGCATTTACCAATTTGACAAAAAAGAATTCCCCCCCGCTTTATATTACTTCCTCCGTCCGAAAATACTTGTCATCAAAATGGATAAAATGGGATGTATCTAGACATATCTTAGTTCTAAATACATCTCTTTTTATCCATTTTGATGACAAGTATTTCCTGACGGAGGGAGTATAAAGCAGCAACCACTGCACATACAGGAATAACAAGTTCGGGAAAGAGTAAAGAGAAGAAAAAAGAGAGTTCAACAAGTCTTGCTGGAGGGACAGCACAAGAACCCCCAAGGAAGGAAGCAAAAGCTATCAGAGACTAGTCTGGCTCTGGAGGGGGCGGTGGAGAAGGTAGAGCCAGCCGCGAGGCCACCAAGCGAATACCAATGGAGAGCTTGTCGATGGCGTCACGGCCGCCCCATGAGAGCAAATTTGGCATCCAACCCGGCAGTCTTTTATCAATTTTCTGAATGACGGGCTGTAAGAGGTGTTGTGAAATTTTATGGGTGGAGAGAGGCAAGGCAATCCTAGGTATGTGCAGGACAGGGAGCTGGCCGGACAACCCGGTATGTGTGTGATCTCGTTGGCAGTGCCTGCATTGATGCTGATAGGCACAAGCGTGGTCTTGTGATAATTGATCTCCAGCCCTGAAAATTGAGAAAAGGCTGATAAAATCTGTTTGATTTTACGTGCTTGGTCAGCAATGCCGTGCAGGAGCAAAAGCGTGTCATCCACATACTGAAGAACTGGGAAAGGCCCACGATTTTGTAAAGGGTGCACAAGGTCTCTGTCATTGAAAGCCCAGATACACATTTGTTGGAGGACGTCAGCCACAAGGATGAAGAGATACAGCGACAGCGGGTCGCCTTGCCTAACACCCCTCTTGAACGAGAAACGAGCATGCGGCGTGCCATTCATGAGCACCTGCGCCTGAGCATTTCGGAGCAAAGTTTGAACCCACCTAATCCAATTAGTTGGCAAGTTCCTTTGTTCAAGCACTTTGAATAAGCATTCCAAGTTAACTGTATCAAAAGCTTTCTGAAAATCAAGTTTTAAGACAATAATCGGTACATTCCTCTTGACTGCTGCCTGTACCATTTCAGAAGCAAGAATGAAATTTCCATGATGGATCTGCCCTTGATAAAACCTGATTGCATGTCATCAATGAGATCCGGAATAAACCGACGCAGCCGGTTAGTCAGCGCCTTGGATATTATTTTGATGAGGATATGAACTAAAGGCAATAGGTCTAAAATCTTTGATCTCCATAGGGCTCTCCATTTTAGGAATAAGAACAATGGAAGCTCTGCTGATGCCTTCCAGCGATAGTTTGTTCTGGTATAGATCAGAGAAAAGCTTCAGCAGGTCGTCCTTGAGCAGCATCAGATTAGCCTTTTAAAACTCACTAGTGGTTGGGGCCTGCTGATGGCGGGCCTCCTAAAATGATGAACCAATGGGCAGATGAACCAATAAGCATGGTAGAAGCGCTTGTGGCGCACTTGCCTTATTGAAGCGCCATATAGTGGTAGTGATCGTATATGACATAGGCACCCATGGGCAGATGAACCAATAGTAGAAGTGGACCCAAATAGTTGTCCGTGGAGTACTTTGACGACAGATAACATGCCAAAAATTCCACTCAGCCAGACGACACTACTAGAATGTGGCACCCCGGCTCAGAAAGATCGGAACTCCCCGAATTCCAGCCCAGAGATCGAGATGAAGTCTTCTGAAATAAGGCACTGCTTGACATAGAACAAATTAGCTCTTATTACAAAGGATAAATACAAAGGCCTCACGTTACAAAGGATCACATCAGCATGGCGACACTACGTCTGCGATACTACACTTGCTCTATGCTAGCAGCGGAACAACTCGTAGCAGCGGAAATCTTCTAGCAGCGGAACAACGATGAAGGTGGTGAACTCCACTCCGCAAGGACTCTGGCTGGGACATGATCTAGCTCGCACGAACGAAACCCTCAACCAACAATCAATCATGGCATCACCTGCAATCTAACATGACATGCCAGGTCAGTACATTGAATGTACTTGCAAGCTCACAACAACCAAAAACATCAAGGCAAGACAACAACATAACATTAGCAGATTAATTAAATTAACAACTACCATGATACGAAAGCAACTATTAAGCATGGTATGAAACTACTACCATACTGACAAGCCAACATCTCAATCCCAACAACAATCTCACTCTTGGCTAACCGGCCAAGCAATATACCATCTCGATCACCTCATGATCCACCTAATCACCTTGTGATCAAAACATCCACATGATCACCTCGGACCACATCACAAACTGAATGATCATCCTCAAGATCATCTCAACATCATCATCAACATCCTGCCAAACTGTTACTGCTCACACACATCAACATACAAATCATCTACAAGTCATTCCGTCATGTGAGTGTTGATCGAACGGTGTGACCTAGTACTAACTGTGCCCATGACCGAGGACGCGGCTATCAATAGATTAAACACACACTCTGCAGAGGTAGCACATTGTACCCACACCATGGAACCCATGGCCTTGCACTCCCATTCAGGTGGACCAACGACGTTCCGACAAAACCGATCTACTGCCATGACACTCTCCCGGCCGCTCTGACCAACACCCCCTTTTGGGTTCAATCCTGGGTGGCCCCGTGCCTACCAACGACCACCGTCGTGGCAAAACAAAAATGGTCCCAAACGGAGACAAAAAGGGCCCTATCCAACTACAGGCACACAAGGCTTATCTCCGCCTACCTGATCAGGATAGCGCGCGCCCATAACCTTCCCTTGTTGGAGGCACCAGCGAGAGACATGACAATAGACCGCATTAGGGCCTTCCCATAAAAGGCAAATGTGGTTGCACTGGAAAAGCCCGGTTCGGTGGCACCTGACCAACTAACTTGATGACGAAATTTAACCCCAAAAATATAACTGTGATAACTGATACTCCGATATCAACTATCAACCTGTAATCCAAGTCATAGCAATATCCAACAACTAATCCAAAGCATAATATCGTCATACCAACATACTCCAAAGATAGCATAACACTACTATCATGATGAATCCAAGAACGATATCACTACTACTCAAATATCAAGAACAAGCTATCCAGCTAAGATCCACATGTAAACATCATCTCCGAAATCATACTCCAAAACATAATATCAACTATCATCATGATGGAAACAATACTAGCCACTAATAATCCAAAGGCAACATGACATCCAAAGTAATACTCCAAAGCATAATCTCAAATACCATTCATGAAAATAATCATCATATAAGCCACAAAATAGTAGTCCTAGAACTCCAAGCAATATCATGGCAATAGCAAGATCAAAACAATACTCCGAGAAATGCCATGACAACCCACAAGTAGCTAAAGCAATATTTTAAATAAGTTCAAATAAGTTAAACCATGTCACTGCATTGCAATCATGCAAATGGAGGGTGTGGCTTGCCTGGGGTGGAAGGATTCACCGGGATAAAGTGCGAGAAACACGCGGAAAGAATCACCGGAAAATGTTCTCTCTCGGAGGGGGCTCAATAAGGGCAAGGGTATAATGGTCATTTTCAGAATGTCAAAACATGGTGAAAATGATTCTATCGGAACGAGCTCGACGAAACGAAGAAGTGGACTTTAGAATCACCTCATTTGGAGCTACGGCTGAAGAGTTGTGGCCGTTCGTTTGTTAGGCGGAAAAATCAACATATTCTGTACTTTTCTGCTACTAACGGGTGAACGTTCACAAAGTAGAGGATTCGGCCGGCGGCTGAAAAAGAGAAAGCGCCTTTCCGGGAATACGTCTTTGCTGTAGAGAAAGCGTATTTCAGCCGAGAACTGAGCAAAGTATGTTTTCAATACAAGAAAGCGTACAAACCGAAAACCGTCTCCACTTATCTGACTCAGGAGCACCAGGTCAACGGGTGTGCGGCTGACTGGTGGGGTCCACGGGCAGTGGGGCCCGCCGGGCTGGGTCGTTGTCGCCGTTTTGACCGCAGTTTGAAATAGGCATGAAAAATTAAAAAAATCAAAAAATTGGAAAACCTTCGCATTGTGTCATTATATGTGACCAAGTTATCAGGAAAAAAATAAACTTGTAATACGGTAATTATTTTTAAAAGTGTTATCAGAAATGAGTTATTATGTGTGACGATGCACGGCTTTCAAGTCAAATGATCAATCTTATGGCTATATTCATGGCATAGTTTGTTTAAATGATCTTATATTGTGCACAAGGGTGCATCTTGAAATGGCAAACAATGCTGCCTAAGGAAATTTTCATTTTCCTTGGATAAAAAATTCATTTCCATTTTTCAAGTGCCCAAAATGAGTTTTTTTGTGAAGGACCTACCACACATTTGTTTCAAAATTGGACCAAATTATTTTTCTAAAATATTAGGCTATATTTAATGCACAATTGATCAAACGGTTGGGTGTAAAAAGTTTTGATCCACCTCTCGCAAAAAGGACAAATTTTCACCGATTCAGCTGGAAGCAGGTCAATTTTTTTGAAGGACCTAACAAATATTTGTTGTAAAAATAAATTTCTCCATTTTTCAAGAATATTGGACCACATTTTATGAACAATTTTGTGTACACTAGAAGCATTTTTTATACATATTAAATGGTTTTTAATTACATCATTAACCTTTTTAAAAATATTTTGATGTATAATATTTTGAACACATGTCTACATATGTTAAGACACATTGTACGTATTGTTTATATATATAAGAAAAATCCATCCTACCACCCGGTGGTAGTTACCCTATATGTCTCATATACTACCATGTGGTACTATATATACTACTTTATCTTTTTAAATATATTCGTATATTATATTTAAGATATTTCAAAGCAAGTTACATGAAAAAATTACATATGAGCCCATAGTTTTTGTTATATTTGTGAAATACGTACATATTTATACGTAAAAAAGAGCATGTTCAAAACATGGTATATATTACCTAAAAATTAGTATATATACTACGTAATCATTGTTATATACTACATACTACACGTACATACTCTCAATTTTGACAGATACTACATACATCATACAAAACGTAAGTGTTACCACTGCTTGTAGGAAACATTTGTCCTATATATATATATATTGTAAATTTCCATATATACGTACTGATGACTATTTTCTTATACACATGATTTTTTATACATATCTAATATTATTTATGATTATCATTTTTTATATGCATGAAACTTTTCAAATACACACATTTAGTATTTTAAACACATGATTACATTTTCTGAAATACGTATTAACATTAACATTTTTTTGAACTACACGTTTAGTTTTCTAATTGCTAAACTATGTAGCAAGATTCACTAAGGAGTTCATTATTTTCCTATTCTTATAATTTTATATTGTTTAATTGATTTCAAGATTTTTTTAAGGAAAAACCTTTTTAGAGTTATGCAATGAAAAATCTGTTTTTCAGACAATAATGAAAACTTGTTTTTTTCCAAATAACTGACCATCCTTACCAAATGGTAATAATGAAAACCTAATTTTCCCATTTTTTTGTTGGGTCGAATATATGTTTTTTTTGAGAAATATGAGGGCATCCCACATTTCTTCCTGGATGGGCCGAGGCCTACACGGCACACGAAAATTTTAAAAGAAAAAAGGAGGTGGCCTCGTTCCACCGAGGCCTAAGCCCACCTAGAACGACACCTTAAGTACCAATGCATGGACGTTCACAATCTCATGACCATTTATATTGGTCGTAATCAAGTAGAAATAAGGTCGTCGACCACTCTTGTCTGCTTTATGACCATTTGATGTAAGGCAATTTCAAGGTTTGAGCCCTTCTAAGCGAAATGGTCGTGGATTTATGACCAATTCAGCTAGGTTCACTGAGAGAAGGTCACAAGTTGACATATTTCTTGTAGTGATGGAGGCACTACTAGGGAAAACCTTATACACAGAACCTTACCAACAGCGCGGTTTAAAATAAGGCGCAACTCCTACTTAGCAGTAGCGCGTGACATGAAACCGCGCTACTGAAATCCAGGTGCCAGTAGCGCGCCAGGACCAAAGAGCGCTACTACTACAGTTGGCAGCACATTCCCGCCAGACTAGGTATAGTAGTAGCGCCTTTTTCGAACGATCGCTACTGCTATTGTACTTAGCAGTAGCGCTGTTCGCCAACCCTTGCTGCTGCTAAGTTTAGTCCCTTCCTTGGAACTAAGTTTAGTCCCACCTCGCTCCGTGAACAGAGTGTTTACCACCTTAAATATGTTACTTCTCAAACTATCACAACCACCTGGTCTTCATTAAACTCTATGTGTAGGATTTGTTGCTGCAATATGAATCTTCACCAGTTCCTAAACCGGCGAGGATTCGTACCGGTAATTTAGATTCTACACAACAAGATCATTGGTGACCCATGTATTTTTTTACATGCTTAGCCTTAGCAGTAGCGCGTGTTCGGAAAAAAGTGCTACTGCTATTGGGCTTAGTAGTAGCGCGGTTCTGATGCCTGCTTGAACTATGTCGGTATTTCCCCAAAGAGGAAGGGATGATGCAGCACAACGACGGTAGGTATTTCCCTCAGTGATGAGACCAAGGTTATCGAACCAGTAGGAGAACCAAGCAACACAACGTAAACAGCCCCTGCACACAAATAACAAATACTCGCAACCCGACGTGTTAAAGGGGTTGTCAATCCCTTTCGGGTAACGATGCCTCAAATTGGCGAGAAGACGTGATAAAGTCATGATAGGTAGGATAAATAGATCACGAAATAAATAAATTGCAGCGAGGTATTTTTGTATTTTTGGTTTAATAGATCTGAAAATAAAACCAAAGGAAAATAGATCGCAAAGGCAAATATGATGAGAAGAGACCCGGGGGCCGTTGGTTTCACTAGTGGCTTCTCTCGAGAAAAATAGCAAATGGTGGGAAAACAATTACTGTTGGGCAATTGATAGAACTTCAAATAATCATGATGATATCCAAGCAATGATCATTATATAGGCATCATGTCCAAGATTAGTAAACCGACTCCTGCCTGCATCTACTACTATTACTCCACCCACCGACCGCTATCCAACATGCATCTAGTGTATTAATTTTATGGAAAAACGGAGTAACGCTACAAGAACGATGACATGATGTAGACAAGATCTATTTATGTAGAAATAGACCCCATCTTGTTATCCTTAATAGCAACAATACATACGTGTCATTTCCCCTTCTGTCACTGGGATCAAGCACCATAAGATCGAACCCATCACAAAGCACCTCTTCCCATTGCAAGATAAATAGATCAAGTTGGCCAAACAAAACCCAAATACCGGAGAAGAAATACGAGGCTATAATCAGTCATGCATATAAGAGATCAAAGAAGACTCAAATAACTTTCATGGATAGAAACATAGTTCTGATCATAAACTCAAAGTTCACCGGATCCCAACAAACACACCACAAAAAGACTTACATCATATGGATCTCCAAGAGACCATTGTATTGATAATCAAGAGAGAGAGAGAGAGAGACAAAGAGAGAGAGGGGGGAATCCATCTAGCTACTAACTACGGACCCGTAGGTCTACAAAGAACTACTCACGCATCATCGGAGAGGCACCAACGAACATGATGAACCCCTCTGAGATGGTGTCTAGATTGGATCTGGTGTTTCTGGAACTTGCGGCAGATGGAATTGATTTTCGTCGACTCCCCTAGGGTTTCTGGAATATTGGGGTATTTATAGAGCAAAGAGGCGGTGCGGGAGGCCACCGAGGTGGGCACAACCCACCTGGGCGCGCCTGGGCCCCCAAGCGCGCCCTGGTGGGTTGTGCTCCCCTCGGAGCTCCCCTCAGGTACTTTCACTATAAAAAAATACACTTCCGTGATGATACGTGTTTGTCATAGTAGGTCGCGTTTTTTGTCATGCATGTACATCCATGATGATTTTATGACAGAATCAAGATAGTCATACCTGTGCTGTCGTAGAAGTGTTCCATGACATTACCAAAATTATCATCATGGAAGTGTCCACTTCCATGACGATAAATCGCACATCACAGAAGTGCTTTCGTCAAGGGTGACCGACACGTGGCATCCACCGTAACGAAACACCATTAAGCTATCGGGTCGGGTTTTGGATCCGATAACCCGTTAACAGCCCCGACCAATGGGAAATTTCCACGTGTAAAATTCTTATTGGCCAGACGAAACACGTGTCAGCTCGTCAGTGGGTCAGATAGGCGCCTATGATATCTCGGCACGTGCCATGACCCACCATTGGCCCATTTAGCTTACAAAGCCGGCCTGTTTGACTTGGTCAAAAGTTAACGGGCTGGCCCATGAAAAGCCTGTTAACGGTCTCTTTGCAAATAGCCCATTTTACGGCCCGTTAACTCACGGCCCGTTAGGCCCTAAAGGAAATCGGCCCAACAACGTCATGTGGGCCGTCGAATATAACACCAGCCCTTTTCACTTTCGGCCCATGTATGGCCCATGACGTCTTTCAGCCCATATGAGGCCTTCTTATCTTGTGGCCCTTTTCAGGCCCACGGTGACTCTAGCCCATAATGAATAGTAATTTTCTTGTACCTGTTAATAGCCCGTGATTTACATGGGCCGTTTCCAGCCCGTGTTAGCTTTTGGCCTATTAACGACCCATATGTTCTTGGGCTTCTTTTCGGCCCTCGATTACTTCTGGCCCGTTACTGGCCTGTTCCCCTAATGGGCCAAATTCAGCCCATGGCAAGAGTCGGCCCGTTACTGGCATGTTCCCCAAATGGGCCAAATTTGGCCCATGGCAAGAGTCGGCCCGTTACTGGTCTGTTACCCTAATGGGCCAAATTCGGCCCATGGAAAGAGTCGGCCCGTTTCTGGTCTGTTAACCTGTTGCGCCATTTCCAGCCCGTCCTATATTATGGCCCATTAACGACCCGTTATGCCTGTGACAGAATTAAGACTTTGCAGTCCTACGGCTATTAACGGCCCGTTACCGTGCTGGGCAGATACCAATTACGCCCGATTACGGCCCATGTAGACCCATTTATCCGACGGCCTGAGGCCCACCGATCACAGGCCCATTTATCAATGGCCCGAGGCCCACATATTACAGGCCCATTTATCGACGGCCCGTAGGAGACCCATGGATCCTACGGCCCGTATATGGCCCATGGTAGTTGCGGCCACTAGCAAACCAGGGAAAAAGAAGACTAGGAAATAAATAAGGCCGAAACTAACGCTAGGCTTTTAAGGCGATTGCACAGATTACATCCACTCGGCATCAAAGATCGCCACCAGTGAAAATATAGGGAACACCCTACACTATACAAAAATGTCTTGCTATTTTCTTCAGCCGGAGGCTGCATGTTAAGAATAAATTTTGTATCGCACCAAAACAAATTACAACTATATAACAAAAGGAAGGTTGGCATAAAACTTAACAGTCTAGCAGATAAATGCACCACCAGAAGTTTAGAAGCTTAGTTCATTTGACCTAACTGTTATGTTTTCATGCTGTATTGTCCGATGGAGCACTGTAACCCTCGCCTTCATTTCCCCTAGGCTCCTAAACAACATAGCAAATGTCTGATAGTCTGGTTTCAAAACCATGCATATCTTGATGACATTGAGCAATGTTTCTCCTTGTTTCACAAAGGGCCTCTGTTAGGGAATGGACTTGTGTCTGGAGCGCAGATACAACATTGCTTTGAGCTTGCATATCTTGATCATGAGGCAGTTTGGACGATATTGCCTTAACAACCAACCCAGTATTACGCAGGAACGTGCTTTTGGCACTGTTAGTGGACAGGTACCGACCCACTGCAGCAAGAGCTGGCACTGCGGGTATAGTTGCCTCGCCACCTTCAAAAGGTGGCGGTTCCACCATTTTTCCATAGCTCGCTGAAAAGTTGAGGTTTTACATTAGTAGTACCAGAACAGAAGATATTAAGGAGGCAACAAAACCAAACAAAATAACTTTGGTCTATATACAGAACTTATTCTGGTGAACCCATGTAAAATATTAGTTGTATTTTATTGCAAAGTACATAATAAAACCAGGTTCCAAACATATGACCATGTACCATCGCTAATGTATTGTCTATTTCTTCACATTGTATTGAGGGCTAAGGATAAAGAGACGAAGTTTATAATACGGTAAGCATAGTATGACATCATTCATATCACAAAACAACTGAGAACAGACAAACATGCAATTGTAACATTGTGTGGGCAAGTCCAGCACGGAACTAGATTATGGGTCAAGATCAAAGGAACATCACTTCTCTCTTTTAAACCTTCTAAGGTGCAATGATACGCTAAGACAATTGTGTATAAAATTGAAAAGAGTAATAGACATTGGCTGCAAACCATGCAGTTCAAGGCACAAGTCAGAGTAAGTAGTAGTTAAAAGGCATGAGTATTAAGGACTTACAACAGCGGCTTTGACTGGTGTAGTCATGCCCTTCTTCTTG
Organism: Triticum aestivum; assembly: GCF_018294505.1. NCBI lineage: Eukaryota > Viridiplantae > Streptophyta > Magnoliopsida > Poales > Poaceae > Triticum > Triticum aestivum. Next base: position 681,201,292 of record NC_057795.1, on the reverse strand, counting down.
CTGGTGTGACAGTCCTTGAAGATTTCCACAGCATTTGGTTCAGGTACTTTTTGGTCCTTGCGGGCTTTCCTCTGCATTTCGAACAAGTCAATATAGATATGATAATATGGTACAACAAAAAGAGTGAAACAGCAGCTAATTACAAGAGCCTCGCAGTGTGCAATATAGCTACGAGATCCTGTCGTTTGTTGGAATTTCACTTTCGTACGGTTGGTCTTGTTCTTTGAACAGTTCACCTACAAGAAGATAGATTTGTGTGACACATGCGTAAATAGGACTTCAACATGTGATCTGATCACATATATATAATGTACCTGATACTTCGGATAAGACCAGTGTTTAACAAGGCCCCTCCAGTATTCACCCGATATATTTTCCACTGGAGATGTTTGGGAAAGTTCACTGTTAGCCTTGCCTTCAAAGTGAGTTTTCCTCAAGTTATACCGATACTGTCGCAGAGCAGACTTGAAAACATGGGTGCAAGCTTGTCTGGTTGCATCATCTTGGCTATCCAACTTGAACCTCATCTGTTGAAAATTATGGGAGTCTCATTATCAGCAACCTAGAAAGTATGGGACAGAGCAAGACGATATTACTAGTTTCCATACATAACCATACTTACAGATAAATGGTCGAGGAAGGTGTTGAACTGGGTTTCGCCTTTGTCATTCCTGTACTGAATCCATGTTGGGAGGATATGCACATGACACCTAACGGCAACCGCTGCCTCTGATACTAACTTGGCTGACTCTGTAGCATCACGTGGCCTTTTTAAACCTGCCTCAAAACGGATCTCCATTTCTCCTCCTCTAGATTTAGTTAACCTATCGAGCATTATCCCTGATGTTTGTTTCCTCTTGCGCCTAGGTGCTAGTCCAACAACGAACATAGGAAGTGTTAGTGTACATCAAACTGTGAGACTACATATAAATAAGCATGGAACTGCAACTTGACTCCAACAACTACCTTCTTGCTGTTGAAGCTCACAAGGTTCATCTGATATTGCCAACTTGTCTTGTGTCAAGAGTGCTTGGGAAGTAGTGTCAGGTGGCAAGGGAGCTTGGGAACGTGCTGCTAGCTCAGTTGACACACGAGTAAGTCGTGCAACTGGTAGTACTGTGGTAGTTGTTGCAAGAACTAGGGCTGTCTCTGCTTGTTTGGTGGCAGCAATTTGTTTCTGTTTGGCTTTTTTTGCAGCTCATGTAGCATGGGATGCCGTGTTTGTAGAATTTTCTGCTGGACTTTGACCTTCTATTGCACCATCAGTACCAGCAGAATCTGCAGGATTCATGCGCTTCTCATTCTCTGCCATTCTATGTTTCTTCCTCTTTCTCTGTGCCATGTTAAGTCAAGCCGACAAGAAAAACGAATAACAATTTAGTTCTTCAGAACAAATTGATGCGTGATGCAGATGAACTGAACTTTGATGTTAGACAACCACATGATAGGAGGATGTAATATGTATGAAAAACAGGACGGAAGAGATAACCAGAACTATGATGTGTAAACTAAGAACAAGACATTTCACCAAATTAGATGGAAGGTAGACACCATATGAAAGATGCTACAAATATCGCTCTGCCAAGTTAACAATGTCTCATCATAAATGGCGTTTAAACAAATGTGAAGCAGTACAAGAAATAAATCATATGCAAGATGCAAACAACATCACACTACCATGTTAGAGGTCTCTCGTCATTAGTGCCATTGCATATTCACAGCATTGCATATTCACAGCTTATGATGTGTAAACTAAGGAGAAGGCATTTCAACAAATTAGAAGCAATGAAAGCTAGACACCATATGAAAGATGCAACGAACATCACTCTGCCAAGTTAAAACTATCTCGTCATAAGTGCCATTTCAACAAATTAGTAGTACAAGTTAGAAAAGAATGTGAGATGTAACCTATATCACACTCTGAAGTCAAACGTGTCTTATGATAAGTGATTGTTGCAGGTTACACAACAGTAGTAATTTGATGTAAGAACATGGTGTGATAGACAGATATTGTATGTTCTAGAAACAGGAACACGTGTCTTATTCAAGTATAATGTGTAAAGTAATCAGATGGAATTCAACAAAATTAGAAGCAATACAAGCTAGACATCACACATAGCATGCAACCACATATAACAGTGCCAAGTTAGAGGGAGCACCACTGATGCTGCACTAGGGGAGACGTGCTCATCATAAACATAGCTTTGTTGAGTGTCTATGCATGTGTTGTCTTGGAAATTATCTTGGGGGTGTGGAGGAGCAGAAACTGTAGAGGCCCTCCGTTCGGAAGGAGCACCTTTATCCGCTGCCTTGCTAACTTCCTTCCGCTTTATTGATTTTGAATTGTCAACTAAAACTGACAAGAAAAAGCAATAAAATTCTCTCTTCAGAACTCATTCATGCATGATACTGACAATCACTACTTTGATGTAAGGCAAACACATGATACCAGGATGGAATATGTACGAAAAATAGGACGGCATGGCATGTTCACAACTGTTTGTGTGAACTAAGCAGAAACCATTCCAGCAAATAAGAAGCAATGCAAGCTAGACACCACAGGAAAGATGCAACCAATATGACTCTGCCAAGTTAAAAGCGTCCTATCATAAATGGAATTTCAACAAATTAGAAGTAGCGCATGCTATAAATCATATGAATGATGCAATTAATATTGCACTGCATATGCTAAAGGTGTCTCGTCATATTGATTGATGCGGGATACAAAAAAACAATAGTTTTATGTAAGGACATGCTTAATAGACAGATGTACTATGTACTAAATACAGGAAGGCATGTCACATTAACAGGTATAATGTAAGCTAAGAAGACTAGCACATGCAGTTTAACCAGATTGGAAGAATTACAATCTAGACACCATATGCAACATGCAACCACATATCACGCTGCCAAGTTAGAGCAAGCACCTGCGATGCTAGTGTCAGGGAAATGCTGTAATCAACTACAGAGCTATGTTCACTATCTTCATCTAGCATTTCTGTTTCTTGAGAATCATGTCGGGAGGCTAACGCTGCATTCTTTAAATGACTAGTCCACTTGCCTTCCTGCCTCGTCATAAGTGATTGATGAGGGATACACAAGAACATTAGTTTGATGTAAGAACATGGTTAATACACAGATGTACTAGTATGTACCAAAAACAGAAAGGCATGTCATATTCAAAGGTATAATGTGTAAGCTAAGCAGATGCAATTTAACCAAATTGGAAGCAATACAAGCTAGACATCCGGCTGGAGTGGTGAACATGATCATCTAGGACCTGAGAGCCTGGTGGGAGGCGGGTTGCTTCGCCACCATCACGACTTTTTAGTTGGCTTCCAGGTGATGCCTGTCTTTGCTGGGCTTGTCACTGGCTCGACCAGTGCCCTGACTAGCTATTTGTCTTCTGGTGCTCACGGGATGGTGGTTCATGTAAAAAATATCTTTCCTTATCTTAATAAAGACCGACTTCGGCCTTTCGAATACAAGCTAGACACCATATGGAACATGCAACCACATATGACACCGCGAAGTTAAAGCAAGCACCTGGGATGGTGGTTCATTGCGAGCGAGGTCATCAACTCCAGAGCTACGTTTACCGTCTCCATCTGCTGACACTGCACCCTTTATAGTGATGTAACATGCTGTGCCTAGCCGCGTAGAAAGCTGGCATGACTTGTCTCTTTTCTTTTTTGCTTCTCTCGAGGCAGACTTTGAAATACCCTTGCATAAAAACACAATAGTGAGAGTATGGGTGAAGTGTGTGCAGAACTAGTGCACTGTAAAAGTAGCAGATAGCAGGTGGCTGAAAAATAAATGACAGGAGACATATGCTAGCTCTACAACATTGCATGGCAAACAAAATTAGATTCTACTCCGTATGATTTTGTAATATATGAGCACAGGAAATGCAGGTACTCCTCCAGCACACCACCACATGTGGTCATATCTAAGATAACAGTTGACTAAAAATAAATAGGTCAGTCGATTTTTTAATGAACCATCCGATCTATAAGGAACAGGCAGATGGCCTTCGTCTACCTCCCGCCAGTCACTGTTGTCGATCTTTCTCGAACCGCCAGCGACCACCGGCCCAGACCCCTGCCTCCGCCGCTCCGCCCTCCCATCGACCCCACACCACCGTCGTGCTTGGCAGCGCCCCCAGGCCATCCCTTTAATCCCAGCCGACCTCCAGATCGGGCGCCAGTAGCTCTAGGCCGCACACGCCCCTAAGATAAACACCAAGGCGCTGCTTTCCCGGCGTAATAGTCGTACTAGCGCCTGTTACGCCGGGGAATGCTTTCGTTAATTGGGAATCAACTGGCCGGAAATTGAAATTCAGGGGGGCGATGGACCTCTAGCTAAGGTGAAATAGTATATGAGGAGAAACCTTGTGCATCGCGAGTTACTAGGAACATCTAGTATTAAGAAGAAGCGGTAAACTATTGTCTTCTGTGGGATGAATACCGTGCAAGCAGAGACGTAAGATTTGCACGAATAAGGGAAGAGGAGTACCTTCTTCGGTTACCGGTGTGGTCACCTCCACATGTCGCGCCGATCTTTTTCTTTTTACCGGGGAAACCGATGTTCTGGAGGGTGCAGGCTTGGACGAACCCATGGCCAAATTGTTGACTGTGTTGCCGTGGCCGTATGTCGGCGGAGGGGAAGCAGATCCAAGGCGGTGAAGGACGGCGTAGTAGGAATAGCTCCGGTGCGGTGGAGGGAGGCGAAGTCGGAGCGGCAGCGGTGAGGCGCAGGACGGCGTGGTTGAACTGGCTCGGGTACGGACGGCTCGGCCTCGGCTTCAACTACTAGCCGTGGAGGGCGTTGCGGTTGAGTTTGCGGTGGACGACGACATCGGGGTATCGGCTCCGGCGTGATGGAGGAGGGCGGCGGTTGATGGGTGTGATGGGGTGGCGGACGGAGGACGCCGGGGTTTCGCGGCTGGTGGAGAGGTAGTTTTGGCGCCCATGGAGTACGAATGGGGAATCAGACGGGTGGGGGGGGGGAACCATGTTTCCGTTTGGGACGCGCTTGTTTTTGGCTTTTTTGAACAGAAGATGGGACGCGCTTGTTTGAAATTTGGGGAAAGTACAAATTTTGCCCCGCTCTTAAATTTCAGACCTACTGCGGGTCGAGGGTAGGATGGTAATCCTAGATGTCCCAAATAGTGGGCAGGAGCGATTTTGGCCGCGCGCATGTGTGCTTAGGCGGCCATTGTGTATGAATGTTTTTCGGAGGCGGTTGCGTGGCGTCTAGATGAAGCTACAAAGCTACCCCGATTTATACCTTTGGACGTCGGGCCGGTAGGTTTCACGGGTTGGAGTTATTAGAAAAGTAATTTCCTTGTACTACCAAACATTGGTCTCACGCGGTTTCGGGCGAGTAGAGGCTCTTTTGGCGCTTCGTTCGAAATTTTGAAACACAAGCATTCACGTTTAGAGTACTCTTGAACTATGAGGATTGACCTAAATAGACAACGTTATATTTGACCTTGTATGTTTGAAAACCTCATTAAATTATCCGCTTCTTTTTGAAAATTTGACACTTGAAAATCCTATAACTACGATTATTTTGGAATGGAGGAGCTAAATTTGAATATATTTTGTACACGACTAAATATGCTATTATGTCCAAAATCAGAGCAAAGATTGGTGCCCCCATAATTTAGGTATGGTTTACAAATGCCATGATATCAAATTTAAATAATTGAATGGACTTCATGTTGAATTTGATTTTTTTAAACCACCTTAAGTTGAATTCAAATGTATGCTATTTCATATGTAGCTATTTATAATGTCCATTGTGTAACTTTCGTATGTATAATGTGCTTTACACACACAACATGAACTATACTCACGTTTATATTCGATTGCTAAAGCAATGCATTGTGTGGAGTTCAAAATACTAACTATGTGGATCAATTGTGTCGAATAATAACATAGACATGCTCAAATTCGATAGAATCTAGATGTCTGATGGATCAATGACCGCCCCTTACGTGAATTGCAAATATCATGATCCCATCCTAATATTTGGATACAATTTATATCTTTAATCAATGTGTAGAGCAGTCTTTTATGTGTAGTTTCACTCTCCATCGGTGGTCTCTCACACATGCTCACACACTCTCTCCCGAGGTGTCTTTCTCGCACACATGCTCTAGATATAACCCTCCCTCCCTCTCGTAACCATTTACAATTGTTTTCACTAACCTTTATCACAAGCACTCTTCCTCTCGCAAACATACACACGCACAATCCTCATCGACCCTTTCTATATACATGGACCTGCCTACGTGTCTCATGTACGCACATTATCTTTACGCCTGTCTCTCACGCATTGTCTCACACCTTTCTTCCTAATCGACGAGTATGATTCTAGCAGAGCATTCTATAGGATGCCCCTTAAAGTTAGGTTGGATGAATAGTAATATCAGAGATAAAGGGGTTACCTTAGTCCGAGAAACTAGGGTTACAAATCCTAGCCGGCTTTGTCAGTGGACACAAAGTCCTTCACAATTCTGCTATCTTTGTCTTGTACGACTAGTCATCCATGGGTCTTCCTAAATGTGTCATGGGCCGACCAATGTGGCGCAGGACGGAACCGAACGAAGGGCCTCACCTCAACCCACCGGACTTCACGCGGTGACACACCCTCTATCCCCACGTCTCATTATCTTCTCACACCCACACATACCAACACAAACACCACACACATAGAAAATTTCTCCTGGTGCCTCTATTCCCTCCCCCCTTGCATATACACACTCAAGGAATGGAATCTCTTGTCGTGAAGTCATATTCGTCTCTCTCTCTAGACCACTCTCATCTCTCGTGCTATCTCTCCCACGCCCCCCCGTCGGCCCCTCTATCCATGCCTCTCTCGAATACGTAATACACACACATACCTCTCTAGGCCCCGCCAAATGCATCAACTACACATTCACACATGTTACATCACGTACCCATTGATCTAAAAAGCCCTCTCTTCACGTTTATTTCGCATACAACATTCCTTTTGAATAAAGTGTGGCCAAAAAATTATTTTAGAGTTCTACATATATACAACATTACAAAGTTATATGGAGGAGTACGAACGCTAATTTGCATTGCATGGTGCCCACAATGATATTTATTCCGCACTGTGAATTTGTATATTTTTATATTATATACAAAGTTAGTCATAATAAAGAGAAACGAAGAGCATCTCTCTCTCCATCGCATACCCCCCTGTACCCCCCTTTCACGTATGCACACAAAACTATCTCCAGGTCCTCTAAAAGTAAGCCCCCAGAAAATTCACGCGTGTTTCATCTTTCTCTCGCGATATATGCAATGACGATCATTGTATTTGAAGCGAAAGCATGATACATACATTGGACTTCATAATCCACTCATTACAGTCACCGTTTACGTTTAGTGGTTATTATACAGTCACGGGCTCACCATACAACTCTGTATTTGCTCATGACATGACTAGTTGACCAGTTAAATGCTCCACGTGGCACCTCTAGTGTTGCATCACATTATCTCACTACCATCATGCCCACCTGTCGACTTGTATCTACTCTACATCTACACTCTTATAAAATACATAAAATACACTCTTATAAAAAACAGAGTTGGTGATGATGGTGTGCCTGCCATCCTGCAATATAGGCCGTCCGATTTATATCTGACGAATAGGAAAGAAACTATGGCAATTTTGCAAAAAGGTACCCACACACCTCTCCACATTTGCAAATAAGGTCTTCCCTCGTTCATCCTTTTCTCTCACAAGATAAACAAGTCATACAAATGCATCTTGATGTTACGTGCAACGCACGGGCATCTTGCTAGTAAGAATGAAAACAAACGACAAAAAAATATTTTGACGGTGGTTCGAAGTCATGACCGCGGGCACAGCGGACAAGGTGGCCTTGTATTGGTATGCTGAGCCGTCTGTTTTAACACACAGGAGCAGGTGTGGTGATTATACACACACGAACGCATGCACACGAACTGCATCCACGCAACACTCACACAAACACATGTACCCACGCACGCACGGAACACTCACACGTACACACGCAGCCACGCACGCATGCAACACTCACACGCACACACGCACGCATGCATGCACACACCAATACACCACACGACCAACACACACTCTCACGCTCAAGTGCTCAACCTACACGTGCATGCGCACACATCAGGCCCTGACAGACACATACACAACCAGGTGATTCCCGCGCACGGGTTGGAGCCTTGTCCCACATGCGTAAATTTGTGTTTATCTGACCGTTTCCCTATGCGGACTAACAGGTGGGACCCACAAGGAACGTGGTCAATTTAACTAGTCAACATGGCGCTACACAGACTATTTGGCCGGTCAACAGAGTGCAATCCGATGCTGAACTGCGAGCAAGTGACCGGATAATCACCGCAAAACGTATATAGTAACCGTAATCAGCTTATTCTGAAGTTCGGTGAGCGTATTACGCTTTTCTCTCTGTAGGCCCTCCAAAGCTACATCTCTAGACGTTCTCGCATGTTACATCTAACAACTATGCAATACAGCACTACTACTACACTCTAACACAATAAATCATATGTGTTTTTAGTTTTACTAGATATCATATTGTTACTTATAATTATTCAGTTTGCATACATTAAAATTACCTTTGAAATGTATGGCCAGTATCATCTACCGCGCGGGAAAAATCCCGCCCTTTCCTGTTTAATCGGGTTTGTATCGATGGATCATGCGAAATAACAAAACTATAGTACTATATAGTACAAGTGACAGTTCACTGGGCCGTCGTGTCGTCTACTCCTCCGTCGTAAGAGTTGAGCGCTCGCTTTCATAAATCTTCTAGTCCCTTTCGCTGACATGTTGGACATCAAGCTACCGGGTCCACGTGCCATACCGGAATACAGTGCAGAGCAGCCGGGGTGAAGCACCCTAGTCATGGCGCCGGCGTAGTAATGAGCAATGAGGCGTCAAATCACAAAGCTGCACCTTTCCCGCAGTTAAGTTGGAGGGACGAAGTAATAATGCTAAAAAAAGAAGTTGGAGGGACGAAGCAACCATCATTTCACTCGTTGCTGAATCCGCTTCTCCCTCATCTTCTTCAACTTAACCACGTGTTGCTTCTGCCGTCGTTCTGCCTCATGTGGGACGCGGATCGGCTTGGTAAAGCACTGACACGTGGGACCGCATGTTAGCAAACCGCCATCCGCGTGGCAAAATCACCTCCTTTTTACTAATCTTGATTCTATAATTTTTTAGATCAATATAATTGAGATTTGTAAAGATAGCACACAGGAGCAAAACCAAGTGGTATGGTTAAGGGCATCCACAATGTGTAGCCAAATGTGAAAATAGCTTTTGGCATCGTGGGAACCATTATGGACGGTGTTGCCAAAGCCAAAAAGATGGAACCGAAGCTCCCTGATTGATTGATTGAAGGAATAGAAAAATGCAACGTCTCTCCTCTTTCTCCCATGCTTGGACACATGTAGTATAGTATAGAGCATAGAGTCTACTCCCCTGTCCCTTCTATCACAAATCACAAAGTAGTGAGGCGTCAAATCACAAAGCACGGATGAAGCAACCATCATTTCACTCTTCGCTGACTCCGCTTCTCCATCGTCTTCTTCGAGAAACCATCTCATCGCACTAGTACTCCTAGTAGTAGTACTAGTAAAGTACTTCTTGGATGCAAATAAGGCGGTTGTCTCGGCTTGCAGGCGGCACTTGCGAACGACTTACCGTGGTCTCCCTCAATGGTGTTCTCCGTCGAACGCACTTCGCCAAACCACAAAAAAAAATCGTCGACGTCACCGCAATGGGGTAGGAAGTCAAATATAGTTACTACCTCCATTTTTTTGTACACAAGGCCAGTATATCAAAATTAGAATTTGCAAAGGGCCACTAACACTAATCGAGGCAAAATTGATGCGGTTAGCAACCAAGGACATTAATATCCCCTGCATGCATGCGGAAGTGAGAAGGTTGGTTTGCATGGCGCTGCATTAATCAAGCGATGAGGAGTGAGATGGTTAGCTCTTTCGTCTTTCTAGAAAAAAATACGCATTAATTGACACGTGAAACGAGGATTTGTATCGATTAAATCCCGCGAAGGAAAACCCCGCCTTTCTTTTTTAAAACTAGTACTCCTAGTACGTACGTACTTATCCTGTTTGGGTCTAGGCCTTGCATTGCCAAACTTCGCCACACATTTTTGCCAAGCTTGCCTAAAGTTTTCAAAATGATAAGGAGGTACACTTGCGCACGGCTGTCGCGGTTGCACCGCACCCTCACACGGTCGCTCCTGCACGCCGCGGTCGCGCCGCACCCTCACACAGTCGCTCCTGCACGCCGCAAACCCAACCAAGGGAACACACCCTCACTGACACGTGCTGTCGCATGTGAACAAACCAAACTCAGCCATCCTATCGCTGACACATAATTTTCGTTCATAGAGTATGTTTATCCAACCGCATGTTGGGGAGTATCCATACGGCCCGTGCGGTGGTCTATTGGGGAAGAAGAAGAGGTGAGGAAGAAGGAAAGAAGGGTTAGGAGACATAGGATATTCATCCAACCGCCTGAAATGGTAGACTGACCCAAGTCAGGCGACTTGCATAACAAATATAGTATGTTTTTACACAACAAAAGATCCATAAAAACAACAACATAAAGAAAAACTATCACTGCTCGCCGAAAGAGACGGCCTCGTCGTCTTTGGCTGCCGGCGCGAACCAGCCGTCGCTGCTGATGTGTGTCTCCGCAACGTGGTTGTCCTCGGCCTCTAGCTACGCGTTCAAGCGGAGCGTGCGGGCGCTCTGCACGGACGAGAGCACAGCCCGGTTCAAGTCGAGGACGTCTGGTTCTGCCTGCAGGAGGGCCTCGATGGCAGCAGCATCCGCGCGCTCCGCGTCGAGTCGAGCCTCCGCCGCCCGGTTCAAGTCCAGGACGTTCGGTTCCGCCTGCAGGAGGGCGTCGATGAGAGCGGCATCCGCGTGCTCTACGTTGAGTCGAGCCTCTGCTGCCTGGTTCATGTCCAGGACGTCCGGTTCCACCTGTAGGAGGGCCTCGATGGCAGCGGCATCCGCGCGCTCCGCCTCAAGTTGAGCCTCCGCCGCCCGGTTCACATCCATGACATTCGGTTCCGTCTGCAGGAGAGCCTCGATGGCAGCAACATGCGCGCGCTCCGCGTCAAGTTGAGCCTCTGCCTCCCGGTCCACCTTTAGTATCGCCATGTTGAACCGTTGGTCCGACTGCACCATGGGGCACTCGGACGCCGGCACGAAGTCGACGTCCATCGTCTCATACCCATCGGGGGCCTTCTGCGCCGCGACCTCCGCAGTGAACATTGGATCGGCTTCCTCCTCCTCGTAACTGGGCTCCAGAGAACTCGAGGATTGGCCCGCCGCAAAGCAAGCGTGGGAACGGAGGTATGTGGCGCCGACCGCCGCCGTGATTTCTGCGCGGCCCTTCGGCGTCAGCATCTTGTAGTAAGTGATCTTGCGGTGCACCATGGCTTTCCGGTGAACTAGGGGACACTTGATGTGGGCTAGGGGATCGAAAGGTGGGGGAATGGGCTGGAGATTTGGTGTGGTTTTAGGGCAGTGGCTGGCATAGGCCGAGCAGCGAAGGTTCTGGTGTGAATAGTGGTTTCGGTGATGACCGGTCAATCGTTTTTGACTGTACTTCTCTCTTGTCGCGTTCGCGTTGCAGCCTGGCACGCTGGACCCTCCACGCCACTCACCGAATGGAACGCGCTTCGTCTTGCGTTTTCGCTCTCTTGTGGGACCGCAGTTGAGAGGAAACCGACATCCCTCCCCCTCCCCCGCCCGCGTCATTTATTATACCACCACTCCCTCCGTTTTATGCGGAGTAAATGAAAACAGAGGGAGTATACTACGGATGAGGATCCCCTGACATGGCCGAACCCATTGAGTAACTGACATATGTGGCCTAGCAAGCATGGGGTCCGCCAGTAAGTGACCGAAAGGGAGGGTAAGGCAGGGATACCTACGTCAGAGGATCCACTTCCACTATACTACTTTTACCAAATGTTAGAGTAATAATATATGACATGCAACTTACACAAATGTTAGAGTAATAGTATATGACATGCAACTTACACAAAGCATACAGGGTCTAATGCGTTTTTCGAGGCTAACTTTGACCAAATGTTAGAGTAATAATATATGACATGCAACTTACACAAAGCATACGGTCAATTTCGTATGTGAAAGGAGTTTCCAATGATATAATTTTCACATTATACATCTCATGTACTATTAATCTTGTCAATAGTCAAATTGGAAACCATCTCAAGTACAACTCTAGGAGTACGTACGAATCTAACAATATTGATTGGGCGTTGTTGAATGTTCATACCTTGTTGATCATAGTAGAGATACTTTGACTACACATAAAACCTATATGTAAAGTAGTAAGGATAAGAGGGAGTATATTGTACGTTCAAAAACGAAACGAACATTGAATACCCTTTATATATGATTTGCGGATGCTATGATCACCAGTTCAAAATTTTGAATCCGCCTTAGGTATCACGTGCCCCCACTCGTTCCCTCTCGATTTCATCTTGGGGTCCGGAGATCTATTGAAAGAGGACTAGGGTGGGTACATGCGAATGATACTCGGTGGAATGTTCAAATGAGGCATGCGGGAGGATGGACTCGACTGGAGGGCGACATGATCGATGGAGAAGAGGGTTGGAGAGGAATGAGAAATAAGCAAACGCCACATGATTACACTTGAACGGCTCAAATAAACAATAAGTTGTCTCGCTTAGCCTACATAGTGAAAGGCCTAATGCGCAACGCGGAGCACTGATGCTCGAGTATGGTCGGGAAAATAAGGAAACCGACATGTGGGGCACACCCGTCGGGACGACGTAGCATATACTAGTCCAATGGAGGAGCTGACCCACGACCTCCTCGCCACCAACAACCGTTCATGTTGGTTGTTGGGGCCAACAACGGGGCGCAGCTCTAGCACCGCCTCTGGACACGGCGACCGCGGTGAGCGACACACTCATATCATCGCTAGACACGGTCGGTTTCAGTATGCCGAGGGTGGCGTTAGTGCTGTGGCACGACCAATGGTATGTTTGGTTTGTGCCCAAGGTTGCCCCATCAAAGCGTTGGGTAGCCAAAATTTTGGTTGAGGTATTGGTTGCCCATGATTTGGCTGACATTGGCAAGAAAAATGAACTAGAGTTGGCTAGAGTTCATTGGCATGCCAAAGAAATGGCAACCATCCAAACAAAGACCAATCTTTGGGTCATGACCAAAATTTTGGTTGAGGTATTGGTTGCCCATTATTTGGCCGACATTGGCACGAAAAATGAACTAGAGTTGGCTAGAGTTCATTGGCATGCCAAAGAAATGGCAACCATCCAAACAAAGACCAATCTTTGGGTCATGACCAAAATTTTGGTTGAGGTATTGGTTGCCCATGATTTGGCCGACATTGGCAAGAAAAATGAACTAGAGTTGGCTAGAGTTCATTGGCATGCCAAAAAAATGGCAACCATCCAAACAAAGACCAATCTTTGGGTATGACCAAAATTTTGGTAAGGTGCACTTTGGCCACAATCCAAACACACCCCAACACCCCGCTCGTCGAGGATGCACGGGGCGCCGCGACGCGTCCGCGGAGTGGTGTAGCGCGGCCAACTGCATCCTCTGGACCTGAGACCATGCCGGGTCGTCTGGCTTTTTCAATGACATGCGGGGATCACATTTGAGCAAAGGGCATCTCCAACGTTGCCACGACCACAACTGACTACCCTGGCACACCAAAGCCCTCGTCCCTCGCGCCGTCGCGCGGTGCGTTCCTAGCCGGCGCCAGCTGCCCGCATTCATGCCGTCCGTTCGTATGTCATCATTAAGAGGCTCGGTGCTCGAGGAACCAACTCCGGCGACTTAATGACGCACCCGGATGCTTGGCCTCACCGGAATGCGCTACTTAAAGCGGCAACGCCCAGCTAACCTCCACACCATAGCGCATCGTCCTCCTACCTGGCACCACATCCGCCATGACCGCAAGTGCGAATGCTCTATGGGAGAGCTTGTCTTCTGGGATGAAGCTCGAGTCACCGCCCTCGCTCAAGTCGCCTCTCACGACGCAATAGCGGCATAGCCGAATGCAGACACGACCGCACAAGCGGTGGCCACGCTGGCGGCCGACGACGGGAGCACCGTCAGCCACGCGTCCTACTTGCCGCCGTCCAACATCTGGCACCGCCGAGGTCGGGGACTCCTCCGAGGATGAGTAGGGCATGGGAGGCGGCAGGGCATGGTGTGCCAACTGGTCGGTCCGTATCCCGTGTTCTACTCTTCCTCGTCGGAGACCGCACCTTCACTTCACGGGTCTTGAACCCCGCCCCCGTACATAGAGATCGCAGATGGAGGACGTCGGTCGCCGCCGTAGAATAGGTTTTGGGTCGGGTTTCTTTTATTTTTCTGTCCTATAAAAGTTCGAAATGTAATGAAAATCTGCCCTGTTTGCATTAATCTCGGCCGGTGTATATGAACTTTCACAATAATATACATATTGTAGGAGTACTAGCAAGATGCCCGTGCATTAACCGGAAGATCAAGATCTTGTGGGAGAAAAGGATGAACGAGGGAAAGCCTTATCTGCAAATGTGGAGAGGAGTGCGGGTAAATTGTCATAGTTTCCTTCCCATCCGTTAGATATAGATCGGACGGCCTATATTGCAGGATGACAGGCACACCATCATCACCAACTCTGCTTTTTATTGAACCGAGACAAATCTAAAAAACCCAACTAAGCCAACCTCCCAGCATATCGCGCGGGAAAAGACCCGGCCGCGCCGTTTTAGTCGGGATTACCGGATTACTAGTAGTAGTATCGATGGATCGTGCGAAGCAAAATTTTTTTTGAGGGGGCGAAGCACCTAGTTTAAAAGGAAAAAAGGCGGTACACTCACAACACTCCTGTCGCGGTCACATTGCACCCCGCACACGTTCGGTCCTGCACACGGCTCACGCAAATGGAACGCGCTTTGGCCTGCCTCTTCACTGACACGTGGGACTGCACTTGGAGAAACCGACCATGCACCAAACTCCCCCCACCCACCGCGCGAAAATCCTCCCCCCCCCACACAAAAATTCCCCCCAAATCTGATTCAACCGCCCTTCGGCCAAATATTCCCCAAACCCCCCGCCCCCTCCCCGCCGCGCCGATACATCGGCGCCGCGGTTCGTCGAGGGGACGCACGGCAATCCTCTCGCTCCCATAGTACGCTCTCGTAGACTGCCGTCCTCTAGCCGCGCCGCCACCTTTGGCTATGTTCTTGTGGAGGCGCACGGCGGTCAGCGCCGCCACCGCTGGCGACGTTCGTGTGGAGACGCACGGGGGTCAGCTTCTCCCATGGTACGCGCATTCTAGACTGAGGCCCCGTTCATGTCGGTGTAGCGCTGAATGTTAGCTGATAGACGCTGTTAATCTCACTGTTTGCCGAAGTAGTTTACTGTCAATATGCTCTACTTAAGAAGCTTCCTTGCCCTGTTCTACACTCAATCTGCTTAGCTGAGATGGCATGCCAAGGGCGATTAGTTCTAAAATATACTGCCATATATTTATTGTGATGTAGATTGCCATGGTCTAGTAGCCAATCTGTTAGGTGAAATAGCTCTACACTGTTTTATACTCGATCTTTGTTGCTGCGATGGCCTTCGATAGTTTGATGGCTGTGTGCTCGGCCTCATTGACTGCTGAAACAGCCTGCCATAATTTAGCACTCAAATCTGTTTGCTGAATTAGCTTTACATATATTTTGTTACTTAGATCTGCTCGTCCAAATATCTTGCCATAGCTTTAGACATCGACCTAGGTATTTTTTCTGTACTTCATAAAAAGGCATATATGTTTTTCCTGTAATATCTAGTAGAAGAACTAATTTGTATGTCCAATAGATGGACATGACTTGGATAACTTCTTCTCGAAGATTCTCCGCTGCATATGTCGAGGGGGTTGAAAACTTCATGAAATTTATCAGAGCTGAGTATGGTGGTCTGAAATCAGATGTGCTCTGCCCATGTAGCAGTTGTATGAATTCAGTTACAAGACCCCAGTCAGCTGTGCAAAATCATCTACACTTGTATGGGATGTCGGTCACATATACTAGGTGGGTTCATCATGCTGAAGCTGTGAATGTCAATGTTATTGACTACGTGGAAGCAGCAGATCACCATCTTGATCTGCCTGGTGCTCAGGTGGAAGAGGAGGAGGAGGTGGTGGTGGCGGAGCCAGTGAGTTTGACCAACATTGAAACAATGCTACGAAATGCTTGTGCATTCCGTGAACTTTCACCTGCAGAAGAAAAATTGTGGGCTCGCATGTTGTAACAATGCAACGTTGCTGTCACCCCAGGAAATAAGCTGTCAGTATTCTCAGCTATTGTCACCTTTCTTCAGGTGAAGACATCTGAGCGGATGACCAACAAATCATTCGATGCGATGTTGGCTGCTTTCCGCAAATCTTTCCCAGATGCGTCTGAGCTGCCACACACCTACAGTAAAATGAAGAATTTCCTTCGTGCAGTTGGAATTGGATATGATATGATCCATGTTTGTAAGAATAATTGTGTTCTGTTCCATAAGGATTATGCCAACTTAAGTAAATGCCCGAAATGCAAATCATCAAGATGGAAAGATGGAGATGCTGTGAAGAGGATTCCTCATAATGTTCTGAGATATTTTCCAATTACACCAAGATTGCAGAGGTTGTTTCATGATGCTGAAACAAGAGAGGATGTACTGTGGCATTCTAGGAACCAGGAGTACAGAGATCAGAATGTAATGAGCCATCCATCTCATGGTAGTGAGTGGAAAAGCTTCAATGATAAACACAAAGAGTTTGCTGCTGACCCGAGAAACATTAGACTTGGCTTAGCTTCAAATGGATTTAACCCATGGCCACCAGAGCGCCACATATAGCATGTGGCCAGTGCTTGTTATCCCTTACAACATGCCTCCAAATGTCTGTACCAAAGAATCAAACTACATGATGGCCTTGCTCATCCCAGGTCCAAAAAGTCATGGAAAGGATTTTGATTTGTTCATGGAGCCTCTTGTGGAGGAACTTCAACAGCTATGGAAGGGTGTTCTCACTCGAAACCTATATTGCAGCCCACCAGCTGATTTATTTCTGCATGTTGTTGTAATTTGGTGCATCCATGATTATCCGGATTTGGGCAGTATGTCAGGGCGAATGACACATGGTTACAAGACATGTGTTCGCTGTGACATGAATCCGCTGTCATACGCAATACTTAGCAAGATCTATTACATTGGACACCGCCGTTTCCTTCCCAAGGACAAGCCGCATCCTAGAAAATACCGAAGACATGTGTTCAATGCAAAGCATGAAAACCGTGATGCGCCAAAGAGGCTCATCGCTGATGAGTTTCAAGTGGAATTAGAGAAGGCCAGGCATATTACACCAGGAAACCATCCCGGTAATGGTAGCGGGAAAAGGAAGCGTGGCACGGTAGAAGAGAGATTATTGTTTACCCGCAGGTCCACTTTGTGGGACTTGGAGTATTGGAAAGATTTGGATCTGCGGCATAATCTTGATGTGATGCACATCGAGAAAAATATATGTGACAGCATTATCGGCACACTTCTTAACATTGAAGGCAAAACAAAATATACCTTAAAATCTAGGATTGATCTGACACACCTGGGTATCAGAAAGGATTTGCAGGTGCAAGGTGAAGGTAAACCACGGGATATGGCACCAGTTGTGTACGTCTTGGACAAGGTAAAAAGAAAAGAATTCTGCGAGGTCCTGTCATGTGTGAGATTCCCACATGGATTTGCTTCGAACCCTGAAAGGAGAGTCAGTGCAGATGGAAACAAGGTACAAGGGTTGAAAACTCATGACTGCCACGTCCTACTTCAAAGGGTTTTACCTGTTATCCTTAGAGGATTGGGCCGCCCTGACTTATACAGAGTAGTTGTAGAGTTGGGACAATTCTTCAGGGAACTCTGCAGTAGAAATATCAGGATAGATGCTTTGGAGCGTATTACAGACAAGATACCAACTATCCTATGCGACCTTGAGAAGATATATCCTCCAGCCTTCTTTGATGTGATGGTGCATTTGGCTGTTCATCTACCTGATGAGGCACTACTTAGAGGTCCAGTACAGTATGGCTGGATGTACCCTATTGAAAGGCGGCTAGGCACTTTCAAGGGCTATGTTAGGAATAGAGCTAGACCCGAGGGTTCCATTGCAGAGGCCTACATTGGTACAGAAGCGTTGACATTCTGCTCAAAATACATTGAAACAGCTGATCAGCTTAGCAAAGAGGTGGGTGAAGACAATCCCGGGCTCAATGTTTTCGATTATTCTGTTCGAGTTACAAGGAAGAGTCGACAAGAGGACAAACCTAAAGATTTGGACAAAATGCTTTGGTATGTGTTGAATAACTGTCCTGAGATACTACCTTATATCAAGTAAGTATAGTACTGCAGCTTATACATCGTAATCTACTAAACTTGCAGCACATTCTTATATATTTAGATGTTTGACGCGATCACTATGTTGTGCAACATCTACAAAGAGGAGTTATTGCCGCAAAATCCAAGAAATATTGACAAACTGGTTACGTGGTTCAGATGACCCTTCCTGTGGTTATTGCTGGGATTGAAATTGTTTCGCTTGGGCGCTGAATTATTGCCGCTGTTGTTCGGCTTTGGGGTTGAGTTCCTTGGCTTGGGGCACTGTTTGGCATAATGCCCTTCTTCTCCACAAGCGTAAAAAGTAACGCCGGGGCGATAGGTGAATTCCTTGTCCCTTGCATGAAAATTCTTGATTGGGCGTGAGACATTGGATGAGAATTTGGGTGTCCCACCCCTTTTAAAATCTATCTTGCTTCGGTGATTGCGAGTGTGATTAGTCTGGTCCCTTTTTCGCTTGCGGATATCTTCCAGACTGCGTCTCTCATTTTCCAGAGTAATAGCCTTGTCCACCAGCGTTTTAAAATCAGGAAAAGTGTGCACGACCAGTTGGCATTTAAGCGTGGGTGCCAGACCGTCAAGGAATTTCTCCATCTTCTTGATTTCAGTCATACGCTCCTCATTGGCGTAGCGGGATAATAGGGTAAATTGACTGTTGTAATCTGACACTGTCATGTTCCTTTGTTTGAGGTCATCGAATTCTCTCTTCTTGATTTTCATAATACTCTTAGGAATATGTGCACCATGGAAACCTTCCTTGAAATCATCCCAGGTTATGTCATTTTCGTTGGGATGCATGTGCAGAAAGTTCTCCCACCACGATGCGGCTGCTCCTGTGAGATAGTGTGGAGCATATAGTACTTTCTCGAGATCTGAACACTTTGCAATAATTAATTTCCTCTCCATATCTCGAAGCCAGTCCTCGGCTTCAAGAGGCTTGTCAGTGTGAGAAAATGTTTGAGGACGTGTCTTCTGTAGCTCAGATAACTTGGAATGTTGCTGATACTGTCCATGATGATTCCCCATGTTGATGACTTGGTTCATCATCTCGCGATGTTGTTGCTGACTCTGTTCCTAAAGGCGGCACATTTGTGAAAGTGCCGATTCACTGCCTTGTTGGCTTGACTGTCCCTGAGTGAACTCATTGTTGGGTTGAGTATCATGAATTTCCTCTGGTGGAGTTGGCATGGAACGTGTCCAAGGACGAGACATTTTTCACTCTGGAATTTTTTTTGTAAAACTCTTAAGAAAAGCGGAAAGAGTCGCAAAAATAAAACCATAAATGCATAAAGCTGGCAGATATAATTAAATACCCAAGCTTACTTAAGAAAAACAAATCGACTTGCGCATGGAGAAGGACTGCTCATTACATATCTTACACGCGGGCGGTAATTATACAGTACATCACTCATGATATGCGTACATAATCCTGACATGTTATTAAGGCTAGTGCACTTCTCCAGATCCTACATGATGCGCAAACAGGCTACTTCTCACAACCTATGCACATATCTTACAAAGCGGTACAATACACGGCAGCTAAGCGTACTCAGGCAGAGATGTTGACGATCTCCTTTGCCCTGCCGAGGGCGAGGCGTAGCGAGGTTGGGGACTCGACTTCCTCCTCGCTAATGGGCTCCATACGTGTAGTGTTGCGCAGAGCGGACGGAGCGGTTGCCAGGGGCGGAGCAACACGTACAGGAGTGGGCGCGAAGGTTGGTGTAGTGCGCGCTGGAGTGGGTGCAATGACTTGGTTAAATTCTTCGGTAGAAGGCAGGCGACGAGTAGGCGTAAAAGATGCTGATGACGAGACAAAAGTCGGTGGCGGAGCGATGGGTAGGAGCTCCCTCCTGTTGGCAGCACAGCCATGGACTGAGTCCATGCGGGTAGCTACGAAGTCGTCCACCAGGTTGTCGAAGGCTGCCTCCAGGGCCCGGAGATACTCAATGAGCATCTCAAAAGCCTCGTCTCGTTCTCCTCTGGGGCAGGAGTATGCGTAGTGACAGGTGTAAGGCACATGGCACGGAAGATAACGGTAACGACGAGTCTTCATCACGGGAAGGACATCCCTGAGACGAGCTATCGCCTCGCGGGCTGCCATCTGCATAGCATGCCTCTCCGTAGGCATGGCTCTTCCCACGAACCGGAAGCGGCGTGACTCACTACGCCCTCCCCTGAACTGCACCGCGGCCTGGTGCATGGTCAGACTGTCGTTGACTCGGTGCTGGCAGAGTGTGAAGACTGGGCGCACGGATGGCCCCATCGCGACCTGAACGATGAAAGAAAGAAGCTTGACGAACCCATCGGGCACGTTGGCGAAGGTCTGAGACTCGCAGCTGTTGTCGGCCATCTACAAAAGTAGGCAAAAATTCTGCAGGGTCAGATCATAAATTTATGCTGACTGACAGAAAATGACTAAAATTGCAAAAACATAAAATAGCTCTGTCATGCTGATAACTAATTAGCGATCGCACCTAGTGGCTTCCTACAGTCAGCCTGGCTCTGGTACCAAGCTTGTCACGACCGGTTTTCCAATAAAAATATTTATTGATAAACCAGTCTTTTGAGTCCAGTATGAGAGAAATCCTCCTCACTGGTAGACAATTTCTTGATACAAAAAGCCAGTAGCATAAAATATATTACAGGGTTGAACTGCGGTCGCTCAACCAAATTATTACAAGCACGCCAATAATCATACATAATGGCGGACAGGACACAGTGGTGTGGAGACATACTACTGACTCATGGATAGGTTGGTGGTGGAAAAACACAGCGGGAAGGGAAATACAAGACTCTAAGAATATCATTTCATCGAACGTCGAGGTGAGGCTCGATAAATTTATTTGGTAGCGGAAGCAGATATAAAACAGTGACCAAATCCAGGGTCGCACGAGACTGACTGGGACTCCTCTAAGTGTCGGACTCGCTATCGAACTCTTCATCCATGAGATCGCCTTCGTCAGCATCTGGCCAAATCAACAAGCCAGTGAGTACTTTGAAAGTACTCGCAAGATAGTTCGGACGTAAGATATAACAAATGCGTGCATGGATGCCACATGATTAATTCCTTAATGCACAATAAATAAAATTGGCATAACGGGTAAGTAAAAAGGGAAACGGCGGTAGTCCGCCTGAAATCCCACAGAGCATAAATAAGAACCGATCGGGTGTCTGAAGCGACGCCTCGAAAGGTGAACAAATAAAAATAAAGAAATGATGCCACAGTCGGGCATCTTAGCGACACCACATAAAGGGCTTTAAAAGAAATGCCATGGTCGGACGTCTGAGCGACATCGCAGAAAGGGCTTTAAAAGAAATGCCACAGTCGGACGTCTGAGCGACATCGCAGAAAGGGCTTTAAAAAAATGCCACAGTCGGACGTCTGAGCGACATCGCAGAAAGGGCTTTAAAAGAAATGCCACAGTCGGACGTCTGAGCGACATCGCAGAAAGGGCTTTAAAAGAAATGCCACAGTCGGACGTCTGAGCGACATCGCAGAAAGGGCTTTAAATGAAATGCCATAGTCGGACGTCTGAGCGACATCGCAGAAAGGGCTTTAAATGAAATGCCATAGTCGGACGTCTGAGCGACATCGCAGAAAGGGCTTTAAATTCACCAGTAAATAATACTCATAATAAACATTCAATCCATGAGAATAAACGGGTTAGTCCATCCACAGGGATAATCATTCAACCGGACTTAGCACTCATGCGATTCACCGG
Source organism: Triticum aestivum (assembly GCF_018294505.1). Taxonomy (NCBI): domain Eukaryota; kingdom Viridiplantae; phylum Streptophyta; class Magnoliopsida; order Poales; family Poaceae; genus Triticum; species Triticum aestivum. Next base: position 681,179,049 of record NC_057795.1, on the reverse strand, counting down.
AGTCTCTGTCATCAAAGCTGACAATTGATTAGGATAAGATGAAACTTGACATGGAATAGATGATTTGGAGGAATATATGACTCTGCAGAGTTTGTACAAATTTTTTCCCACAGCCAAAAAATTTCCGTAGTCACGAAGGACTAGTTCCGTTTACGGTATTTCGGAAGAAAACACATCTAACCGGTACACACCCATCCTACCTCTCGATGCTAGGAATCACCCTAGTCATTGTCCAAGAAAAACTTTTGAGACGGGGAGATCACAATCTTGAATAGCATGGGATCAAATTTATATACGCGCGCTCTAAGGGGTGCCCCCCTCTCGGTCCCAACCGGAAACACCCATGCCCCCTGACCGGATGACTGGCTTTAATCCAGGGCCATGGAACCATCATCACAGCCTCTCCTCTTTGGTGTGTACCATGAAAGCGGTTTGCAACTTACTAAACCATATTCCTTGCGGAAAACATGTGGTAGTACAAGGAAGGAAATGATAGGTACTGGACCGATATGGTTTGACACTGAAGTCACATAGTCTGGCGTAAGACTGGCATGCTACAACACTGCCATCGTACCCATCCTCATGCCAACACATGGCCATTCATATTCACATTCATCCACGTATGGATCATCGAACTCACTCACCTTATTATCACATAAAATAACGTTCATCGGTATGCTTACCAACATGCCATGAAACTAACTAAATGCAAAACATGCCAAGACACTCATCATATCAAAAGTTCAAACATGCTTGCCTGGTTCAGAGTAGTCGGAGCCTAGCTCGGTGAAGTTCGCGGCTCCGTCACCTCCTTCGGTATCTACGGTTTAAAGAAAATATATGCGCTATCGTAAATACCAAGGAGTGCACAGAAAGTAAAGCAAATATTTTTCAAATAAATCTGGTAAAAAACTAGACAAAATTTTAAAGAGAACAGAAAAAGAATCAATCAAAAATACTTTTCTGATTAAAAGTTATAAGGGTTTTTGTCCAGGGACTTATCTGTAATGAAACAGAAGATTTCCAGGGGCTAGTTTATAAAAACAGAAAACGCTTCGGTAGCGACTACGCCAGCCCGAAGAGAAAACGCATTCTGCCCGAAGGCGCTTCCAGAAAACGATTCGAAAGAGAGAGCAGAGAGGCTGACGGTGGGGTCCCACCCATCAGGTTCAAATGTTCAAACGGGGCGGCAGAGTTCGCCGGCGCCCGAGAGCCGCGGTGGTCGCCGGCGGCGATCCACGGCGAGGCAGAGAGATCGGAGGGTACCTCCGTGCTCAGGGCACTCTTCCGCGTCAGTTGATGGTGGTGGAGTCGGTCGGCGAGCACCACGTCGACGGCGAGCTTTGCTCCGGCGGACGGCGGCTCGGGTGGTCGAGGGGCTCGTCGGAGAGGGCTGCAAAGGTTAAATTGAAGAGGGGGTTATGCTCCTGGCAGCTAGAGAGGGTAACGAACGGGGTTTGAGCGCCGGAGATGGCCTCACCAGAACGAATCGGGCTGGAGGCCGAGGCGGGGCGAGGCGGCCGGAGCTGGGGGAGGAGACCTCCTCGAGGTCCCCCTAGTGGCCTGGCGGGGTGTTGGTGAGTAGTGGAGGTGCTGCGTGCACGAGAGTGAGCTCGGGACCCCTGTATATAGGCGGTCCGAGGCGGTTGCCATGAACGAGGATCACCGGCGAGCGATTACGGTGGCGCAGTGCTCGGTCGGGGTGGTTAGGGGGTCGAGCGTCATCACGGAGGTTCAATGGGTCCATTTTGGTGTTAAACTGGCCGGGGTTTGGGTGTTAAGGGCGAGCTCGACGGAACAGGGATGGCGCGGGCCCGTCGGCGGCGAAGAGCGCTTTCCGTGCTTGCCGGCCATGATGGCTGTGCTACGGGCGTGCGCTGGCGTGCATGAGGCCACGCGGAGAGCCAGGGAGCGATGGGCGGCGCAGAACGGCGTTCTGCCGTGGTGTGCCTCCTATCGGCCGCCACGGGAGGTTCCGATGCCGCAGAAGACGCCGGCGAGGGCGAGCCAGCGCGCTACCGACGCCAGGGAGGCTCCACGCACGCGTGTGAAGCTTCGGACAAGAGGAAGAGGCGGCGAGGAACGTGCCAAGGGCACTGTGGCCGCGTGACTGAAACTGACGGACTGAAGATGACACTGAAACTGAATTTTCTGAACTTTGAAAGGTAACAGTGCCCACAAGGTGTTCGACCAAATGAAATTGGCCTCTGGTGATTTTTCCTTGAGCTGATTTTTGGTGGAGTGGCTTCTCCTTGCTCAAGTAGGCTGCATGATTTTTGGTGGAATTTTTGGAGCAGTGTGGATATGAATTTCACCAAATTTGGCAAATCTGGTCCAAACTTGCAGAGACTGTATTTTGAAAAATTTGAAAAGAGGAGTGGATCAAGATGGTTCTGGGTTGTGGGTTCAAAGGACAATCCAGGAGAATTGGTTTGAGGTCAAAACTCAAATGAAAAAGTGTACTTGCTTTGAAAATCCCTCAGGCTCCAAATACTTTTCAGAATTGATTTGAGGGGGAAAAATAATTAGAATAAAATCCAAAACCAGTTTGGATTAGTTGGGACAGAGAACTGAGGTTGATCACAAGGGGGAGGAGAGGTTTTGGAGGGGTTTTATCTCATGGGCAAAAATACAAAGCCAAGGGTGGCTTCAAAGATAAGAAAATCTCAAATTTTCATAGGGCTTCACTTAAAATAAAACAAATTAAAACTCCCAAAAAAATAAATTTTTAGAGGGAACTAACAGAGAAGAAGTTTGCAAAAGATCAACCACCAAAGTTTGAAAGAAATAAAATCTTTGCCAAGGCAAAAGGAGGTTTTTTTTTAAGAGGAAGGTTTTTCTGAAAAAGAAAGATTTTAAAAAGCTCTCTCCTCAAAACCACAAAGTTTTTGATAAAAACCCAATAAAAATTTTGGAGTGTCACAACATAACGGACATTGTTCAGTTGCAGTATATCTCCAGTTTCGAGGATCATCGGTGTGTGGTTCTGTTGTGCTGTCGTTGGTATAACCTATTTTCCAGGATCACAAAACCCAGAGCTGATGATTATATCAAATCCATCAATGTCAAGGTGGCATACCAGACCAACGAGCCTTTTATTTTGGCAAATCAAGCAACACAGATATTTTTCTTGGAAGACACATTTGCACGTAGCGATGACTGGAGAGTATTCAAAGGTTTGAGCAGAGGAATTCGTTTAATGAAGTTGCACAACAAGATGATGCTTACACTGCTCCTGATGTACAAGATAACACAGATGTTCCTCATATCTTTGAGAACCATCACGTCAATGACGCCAGCGAAAAGATTGCCTGTCGTGCTGTGGACATACAAGAGTTGATCAAGAAGAAGCCAACGTTCGAGGACGTTGAGGAAGTAGAAGAAGATGACACCGTGGGGAATTATGATTCAGACTGATACACATGGCGAAGATGTTGACACTGCTGCTGCGGATGATGATTACATTGCTTTTGTCGTATTTGCTTGTCAGAGGATGTTTTTTATCTACTATGTGAAATTGTGTTTGCTATGACAACTGAAACCTGATGAACATGTTGTTTAGTATTTTGCTGTGAGAACATCACTTGTTATGTATGCTGATTTGTGCTTAGTGATTGTATGACAACTAAAACATGATGACATTGTTGTTTACTTGTACTCATATTTGGCTGTGAAACTTGAATTTGATGACATAGTTTGCTGTTGGACTGCAATTTGCTCGACGTCTTCGAATGAGAACAAAGCTGACCCGACAGGGCCTCTGCTATATATTTATTTATATGAGCAAAAGGGGATACCCCCTGATTTCCGTTAATAGAAATCATTAGATGTTCACAACACTACGCCTAGCCTGCTACACAGGTTTCATTCATTACTAGTTTCAACAAAGTGCTCATGTCGTAGCCACTGAATACATCACGAGTGCTACATACACTGCAAATAAAGAGACAATCATCCTACAGAGCACATCGATTTTGCCATTATCTTAACAAGATCTTTCATCTCCTCATTGCTGTCAAGGCCGTTCAGCAGCTGTTGCTTGGCCATGATCAGAGGAACTGCATCTTTAACCTTCTACTCTGCATCTTCCTCTTCTGCCGTTCCTTCAGTTACTTGTCCAACACCCCAACCTGCTAGTATTGGGATGCCTCGGCTAACCAAATAATCAGCGTAGTTGCATTCCCCCACATCAACAACTTCCCAGAAATACAAATCACACGAATCTTCCCTTTTCTGCACGAATCAAATTGGAAGATCATCAACCAAACTATTAAAAAATCAGCAACTGAAAGCATGCTACTTGGTGTCCGCTTAGTCAAAAAACGATTGTGCCAACCTTGACCGTTGGATTGACATTCAACGTCTGTCGCGTTTCTTCAGTCTCTTCTTCCTCAAGCCGCCAAAGCCAAACCAGCGCCGGCGGGACCGCCTGCTCCCGCCTCCCACGGCTGGCTGTGATCTTCCCCGGCTCCTGTTCGTTCCCGTCTGAGGCCTCACCATCATCCTCCGCCTTGGTTCGCTCGCCGTGGCACCGCCCTCCGGTGTTGTCAACATGGTCAACAACCGAGAGGAATAAGGAGATGACTATACATGGTGAGGATGACAGTAGGGACCCAGCAACGCGTGCAATAATTTTGTTTTTTCGGGACGGAGAAGGGTATCAACTGGGTTGTGTGGGACCCGTGGCCCGTCTAGCCCAGGCTTTTATTTCATATGTTTAGCACATGACCAGCCCAGTTTGTTTTTTTCCTTTCTGAAAAATGGCTAGCCAGCTATTTTGTTTTTTGCAGAATAACCAACATAGGCCTACTTGCTATTCTACGCCCTACTGGGCCGGAAATCTTTCAAGACGAGGAGGGGTGCATTTTTCCTAGAAAATGGGCTATAAGTAATAAGAAATGGGCTATAAGTAATAATAAATGGGCTGTAAAATGAAAAAAATATGGCAAACGTGCAATTAGTTTCAAAATACTGTTTTCTTTCGGATTTTGATATTTTAAATTTCATTGTTTTTGTGCGGGTAAAATTTCATTGAATTTAAATTAAGGTATATTTAGATTTAAAATTAATTTGAATCTGGCTAGAAATTTCGGGCTGTATGCTGTTTGGGACCGATTTGGAGGCTGACTTGTGGGTCTACTAGGTTGACATGTACTTTGGCTTTGTCAACTTAGTCCACAAATGATTCTAGCAGCAGTGACCGCTGGATGTTAATCCAACGGCCGTGCTGCTTCTTCAATATCTGATCTTCTTGCTCCAGCCGCCCAAACCAGCTCCGATAGGACTGCTTGCTCCCGCCTCCCATGGCCGGCTCTGCTGCCGCACAGGCCGCACCGCCCCACCCTACTTCATTGCTAGCCAGGCCATTCCTCTACTCACCCACACCTCCTGTTATTTTCCGGCGACGACAGCCGGACCAGTAAACCCTCGTGCTCCCCACCGAGTGGGCAACCATTGCCGAGTCTTCCCCGGCTCCGTGTCGTTCCCTTCCTAGGCCTCGCCGTCGTCCACCGCCATGGTGCTCTCTGCGCGGCCTGGTCAATGTGGTCAACGAATGACATCCATCGGCCGTGGACTGTACGCGCAAAATAATGATTCCTCCACCTGACAGCTGGGACCCACCGGAAGGGCCTCTGTATTTAGCGAAAAAATGTTCCCCCCGCTGACATGTCGGACCCACCAGCTATATCTTTGCACGCAAGGAAGTGCCTCCTTATTACGCACAAAAAAATGAATGCCCACCCTGCTAGCTGGGACCCACCATAGTGGGAGGATGACTTGTGGGCCAACTAAGTTGACGGGGACGGAGGGCTTTGTCAACTTAGTCAATATGAACGATTCTAGCTCCAACGACTGTACGATGTCCATCCAACGGCCGTAGTGCTTCTTCAACCTCTGGTCTTCTTGCTCCAGCCGCCCAAAGCAGCGCCGGTCATGCCGCATACTCCTGCCTCCCGTGGCCGGCTGTGCTGCCGCGGAGGCCTCACCGCCCCCTACTATTCCCACCGCTGGCCAGGCCCTGCGGCAACGACAGCCTCACACCGCAGCCGAACTAGTGAACCCTCGTAGTCCTCTCCACGCGGGCTTCCACTGCCGCGTCTTTCCCGGCTCCGCGTCGTCCCCTTCCTAGGCCTCGTCGTCTTCCACCGCCGTGGTGCTCTCGGCGCGGCCTGGTCAACATGGTCAAGGAATGACTTCCATCGGACGTGGTCTGTACGTGGAGAGGCTGACAGCTGGGTCCACGGCCGCAGCAAGGAAGTGCCTCCTTATTACGCGGAAAATAATGATTCCTCCACCTGACAGTTGGGACCCACCGGACGGGCCACTGTATTTCTCGGAAAAAATGTTTCCCCCTGACTGCTGGGACCCACCAGCTTCATCTTCACACGCAAGGAAGTGCATCCGAGCAAAAAAAATGATTCGCCCCCCTGACTGTTGGGACCCACCAGCTACACCTTCGCACGCAAGGAAGTGCGTCCGGGCAAAAAAAAAACGTTTCGCCCCCCTGACTGCTGGGACCCACCAGTTACATCTTCGCAGGCAAGGATGTGCCTAACAGTCGGGACCCACCTGGTCGAAGTGTACGTAGCGTTGTCATCCTGGTCGCGAATGTGTATGTACATACTGGTCGATGTAGAGGTGCGCACATGTCGTAGTAGAGGCGTGCACGTAGCATGTACACGTACATACAGCGGCCAGGGTGCAAGAAAGAAAATAAGGCCATGTATGTGTACATACGGGCGGGGTCTCGAACGCCTACTCACGCATACGTACGGCCAGGGCTCATGTACATGGCTGGGTCGGAATGGAGAAACAGTGTCATCGTCGTGTTCATGGGGAGGCAACAGAATGCGTCGTGTTCATGGAGAGGCAACGGAATGCGTCGTGTTCATTGGGAGGCAACGGAACGCGTGGGAGCCAACCGGCTTGGACGGAACGGGCGATGGAAATGACGCCTGGCGTACCACAGAATGGAGGAAACGGCCTTGTGTTCGACCGGCCATGTTCGGAACAGGGTCCTGTTGATCGGGAGGGGTGTGGCGTACCGCAAAACGGACAAAACGGACCTCCTACAGTCGAAACGGGGGTCCTGTTGATTGGGAGAGGTGTGGCGTACCGCAAAACGGACGAAACGGACCTCCTACGGTCAAAACGGGGGTCCTGTTGATCGGGAGGGGTGTGGCGTACCGCAAAATGGACAAAACGGACCTCCTACGGTCGAAACGGGGGTCCTGTTGATCGGGAGGGGTGTGGCATATCGCAAAACGGACGAAACAGACTTGTGTTGGAGCGCTACGGTCGAAACGGGGGTCCTGTTCATCGGGAGGGGTGTGGCGTACCGCAAAACTGGACTCCACGGGATACTGTTCATCTCCACCGTCAACCTCCTCCAGCCTCCATGGGCTACCGTCGACCTCCTCCAGCCTCCACGGGCTCCTGTTCATCCAGCCTCCACCGTGCGCTACTCGACCGGCTACTGTTCAACCACCACTCCATGGGCACCCCTCCACCGTCTACTGTTCATCTAGCCCTCCATACCACGGGGTCCTGTTCAACCACCCCTCCACGGCCAGCCCTCCACCATCTACTGTTCATCCAGCCCTCCACACCACGGGGTCCTGTTCATCCAGAGGCAATGCCACCGCTCACTGTTCATCCAACACCCCCCCCTACGCAACACTCACTGTTCGTCCCAGAGGCAGCATCGATCGGCTTCAGTTAGCAGCAGTAGTGAAGGAATCACTCGATCGGGTTCAGTTAACAGCCATCGATCGATCGCTCGGGTTCAGTAATGCGTAGCCTGCAGTGCAATCGCTCGGGTTCAGTTAGAGCCCAACGCCTCGCTCGGGTTCAGTTAGAGCCAACACCTTGCACGTGTATGAGAGAAACGCGCATCGCTCGGCCCCCAACCTGCCACCGTAACCGGCAACTCCCCGAAATTTTCCTCGCCCTCGCTTCTACCACAGTTTTTTCCATCATGGACGGCCCAAAGAATGTCATGCAGCTGCGTCTCCGGCCCGCCCAGGACGAAAAGCCCATTTTCTGTCATGATTTTTTGTCATAGAAGTAGGAGCCCACCACATCTATGATGATACCGGGTTTTGTCACAATTATCGTCATAGAAGTGTCATATGTATGACAGAAAAAAATTTCGTTCAGCCCAAAATGTCACGAATGTGTCTTTTTTGTAGCGTTTCTTGGCCCACTGGATGTCTTTTGGTCCAAAAAAATCCACAAAAAGTTTTGCTGCGTTTGCACTCCATTTGGTGTTGATTTCCTGCGATGTAAAAAACAAGTAGAAAACAACAACTGGCACTGGACACTATGTGAATAGGTTAGTACCAAAAAATGATATAAAATGATTGTAAAACATCCAAGAATGATAATATAACAGCATGGAACAATAAAAAATTATAGATACGTTGGAGACGTATCAGGTTCCTGGGCCGGTGCTACTACTATGCGTGCCTTATCCCCAAGTTCTCCTTCCCCACGCCCGACCTTCTTCTTCCTCCGCTCACTCCCTGCTGCCTCACTCTGTCTCCGCCGCATTGCCGCCGCCGCCGCATTGTCGTCGCCACCGCATTGCCGCCGCTGTCCTCCCTCCTCCTTCCTCGATATGCCCTCCTCCCTCCTATCCCTCCTCCTCCCACCGCCCTCCTGCCTCCTCTCCTCCGGCCAAGCCCTCCTCCTCCTCCACCAAGCCCTCCTCCCTCATCTGCTCCGGCCAAGCCCTCCTCCTCCGGCCAAGCCCTCCTCCGCCAGCCCTCCCCCCCACCCTCCCTCCTCCCCCTCCTCCTCTCTCTTCGGATCCTCCTCCCTCCTCCCACCCCCTCCCTCCTCCCCTCCTCCTCCCTCGTCAGATCCTCCTCCCTCCTCCCACCCCTGCTCCCTCCCTCCTTCCTCCCTCATCTCTGCTCACTCTGTTCTTGCATTATATAGGTTATTTTAATGTTTTTTTAATAAAATAGAATGTAGATTATTTGCATTGAATAGAATGTAGATTAGTAAATGTAGGTCTTTTGAAATGAATATTTTCAATGTATGTGTTTGAATAGAGTAGATTTTTTTAGTAAATGCAGGTGTTTGAATAGAGTAGATTTTTTTAGTAAATTAGTAAAAATTCAAACATAGTTAATAGATTTAGTTGATATGTAACACTTTGATTGTAGAATGTAGGTTTTTTGAATAATATAGTTAGGTAGAATTTTGTTGTAGAAGGTAGACATAAATTGTTTTTGTTTATATTTTGTTTTTGCAGAAGTCAAGGAGCCCTGCATCATCCCTGCCGTCGTCATCACCGACCCCTTTCGACCTCGAGGTGAGACCAGCCAAATCCCCATGTTGATGATGATGTAGATGTTTTGGTAGATGTAGTAGAGTAGTGGATGAGTAGCTGTGACAATTTCCATGGATGAGTAGCTGTGACATGTCATATGTAGTGTTGTATACTGCTAGTGCTTGCCCAAGTGGCCAATGTTTGCAGGGAACACCTCAGAGTGGCCTGCGTTTTGCCGGAGTGTTGATTAATTTCCATTCCGGCAAATGTCAGGCGCTCTGATGACCCACAAGTATGGGGATCTATCGTAGTCCTTTCGATAAGTAAGAGTGTCGAACCCAACGAGGAGCAGAAGGAAATGACAAGCGGTTTTCAGTAAGGTATTCTCTGCAAGCACTGAAATTATAGGTAACATATAGTTTTGTGATAAGATAATTTGTAACGGGTAACAAGCAAAGAAAGTAAATAAAGTGCAGCAAGGTGGCCCAATCCTTTTTGTAGCAAAGGACAAGCCTGGACAAGTTCTTATAATGAGAAAAGCGCTCCCGAGGACACATGGGGATTATCGTCAAGCTAGTTTTCATCACGCTCATATGATACGCGTTCGTTACTTTGATAATTTGATATGTGGGTGGACCGGTGCTTGGGTGCTATCCTTTCTTGGACAAGCATCCCACTTATGATTAACCCCTATTGCAAGCATCCGCAACTACAAAAGAAGTATTAAGGTAAACCTAACCATAGCATGAAACTAGTGGATCCAAATCAACCCCTTACGAAGCAACACATAAACTAGGGTTTAAGATTCTGTCACTCTAGCAACCCATCATCTACTTATTACTTCCCAATGCCTTCCTCTAGGACGAAATAATGGTGAAGTGTCATGTAGTCAACGTTCACATAACACCACTAGAGGAGAGACACCATACATCTCATCAAAATATCGAACAAATACCAAATTCACATGACTACTAATAGCAAGACTTCACCCATGTCCTCAGGAACAAACGTAACTACTCACAAAGCATATTCATGTTCATGATAAGAGGGGTATTAATATGCATTAAGGATCTGAACATATGATCTTCCACCAAATAAACCAATTAGCATCAACTACAAGGAGTAATCAACACTACTAGCAACCCACAGGTACCAATCTGAGGTTTAGGTACAAAGATTGGATACAAGTGATGAACTAGGGTTTGAGAGGAGATGGTGCTGGTGAATATGTTGATGGAGATTGACCCCCTCCCGATGAGAGGATCGTTGATGATGACGATGGTGATGATTTCCCCCTCCCGGAGGGAAGTTTCCCCGGCAGAACAGCTCTGCCGGAGCCCTAGATTGGTTCCGCCAAGGTTCTGCATCGTGGCGGCGGAGTTTCGTCCCGAAAGCTTGCTTATGATTTTTTCCAGGGTAAAAGACTTCATATAGCAGAGATGGGCACCGGAGGGCCACCAGGGGGCCCACAAGGCAGGGGGCGCGCCTAGTAGGGGTGGGCGCGCCTCCCACCCTCGTGGCCAGGGTGTGGGCACCCTCTAGTACTTCTTTCGCTCAATAATTCTTATTAATTCCAAAAATGGCTTTCATGGAGTTTCAGGACTTTTGGAGTTGTGCAGAATAGGTTTTCAATATTAGCTCCTTTTCCAGCCCAGAATCCCAGCTGTCGGCATTCTCCCTCTTCATGATAAACCTTGTAAAATAAGAGAGAATGACCATAAGTATTGTGACATAACATGTAATAACAGCCCATAATGCAATAAATATTGATATAAAAGCATGATGCAAAATGGACCTATCAACTCCCCCAAGCTTAGACCTCGCTTGTCCTCAAGCGGAAGCCGATATCGAAAAATATGTCCACATGTTTAGAGATAGAGGTGTCGATAAAAATAAAATACGGACATGAGGGCATCATGATCATTCTTATAACAACAACATATATCTAGATTTTTGCATATGATTTCTTATGCTCGAGTAACAATCTATCCACAATGTCAAGTATGATCCAGAAACTTGATTGAGAACTAACAAACTATAATCTCAGTCATTGAAGCAATTGCAATTTATCATAACATCGGAAAGAGTCAAGAATAGAGCTTTTCAGCAAGTCCACATACTCAACCATCATTTAGTCTTCTACAATTGCTAACACTCACGCAATACTTATGTTTCTGGAGTTTTAATCGGACACAGAGAAAGATAGGGGCTTATAATTTCGCCTCCCAATGTATTCACCTTTTGGTGATGTCAACAATAATAGTTCATGCTAACTTACATCCAATTGGATATATATATATATATATATATATATATATATATATATATATATATATATATCAGAATCTTTCCAACACGAGGTGCTTGCCAAAGGATAAAATGAAAAAAGGAAAGGTGAGGATCACCTTGACTCTTGCATAATGTAAAAGACATAAAGTAAAAGATAGGCCCTTCGCAGAGGGAAGCAGAGGTTTTCATGTGCTTTTAGGGTTGGATGCACAAAATCTTAATGCAAAAGAACATCACTCTATATTGCCACTCGTGATATGAACCTTTATTATGCAGTCCGTCGCTTTTATTACTTCCATATCACACGATCGTATAAAGCTTATTTTCTCCGCACTAATAAGTCATACATATCTAGAGAGAAATTTTTATTGCTTGCAACATGACAACTTACTTGAAGGATCTTACTCAATCCATAGGTAGGTATGGTGGACTCTCATGTCAAAACTAGGTTTAAGGATATTTGCAAGCACAAGTAGTATCTCTACTTGGTGCAAGGAATTTGGCTAGCATGAGGGGGAAAGGCAAGCTCAATATGTTGGACGATCCATGACAATATACTTTAACTGAGATGTGAGAAAACATAATCTATTATGTTGTCTTCCTTGTCCAACATCAACTCTTTAGCATGTCATACTTTAATGAGTGCTCACAATCATAAAAGATGTCCAAGATAGTATATTTATATGTTAAAACCTCTCTTTCTTTATTACTTCCTATTAATTGCAACGATGACCAAAACTAAGTTTGTCAACTATCAACAACTTTTATGTATCATACTCTTTATGTGTGAAGTCATTACTATCCATAAGATCAATATGAACTCTTTTATTCTTTTTATTCTTTTATGCACTTAAGATCATAGCAAGATAGCAAAACCCTTGACTCAACACTAATCTTTATTATATATAGCTCACAGACTCGATTACATAGAGGGATCACAAAGCAAAACTTAAAACTAAATCATACCAAAACTTTTATTCTACTAGATCTTGATATTACCAAAAGAATCGAACTAAGAAAAACGGTAAAGATAGGAGCGTGATGGTGATACAATACCGGGGCACCTCCCCCAAGCTTGGCAGTTGCCAATGGGAGTGCCCATACCCATGTGATTATGTCTCCTTCTTTAGAGTTGGTGTTGTGATCTTCTTGGCGATGATGCCCCTCAGGATACGATTCTCCTCCTCGAGTTTATTAACATGTTGCTTGAGGTCCATATTTTCCTTCCAAACTTGCGTATGATGGCTAAAGCTCCCTTTACCCAAGGATGTTGCATAGCTTCTGGAGAACAAGTGACACTCTTTTTCATATTTTCATAAGAAAGAAATTTAACATTGGAAGGGATGACCGAGTTTGGGATAGCTGAGCTCTATAGTTCCCCCATCAGGAATCCTGCTTGGAAGCGAGAGGTAACTTCTTGATCCTCCTCCATGGCATCTATCCTTTTCAAGTCGACCTCCATCTCATCCTCCGTTGATGGTCCAAAGTGATAAGCATCACTGTTTGCTCCTGGACCTGGCGTCGGGTGAGACACCCGACTCTTCCCGACTGACTCTTGAGAAGACATCTTGCTCTAAATCTGTGACAAAAACAGCTCGAAACAAAGACAGAATAGTTTTGCGTGATACGGTGGTCAAAACCTTCGGGAGATTATATAATGAATTTTTACCGACCAAAAGAAGTATCGTGCACGAAAACGGAGTCCAGAGAGCACACGAGGTGCCCACGAGGCAGGGGGGCGCGCCCAGTATGGGTGGGCGCGCACTTCACCCTCGTGGAGGCCTCGTGTCCTTCCCGGACTACTTCTTATTTTCCTATTTTCTTAAATATTCCAAAACGGAGAAAAATTGCCATTAGAACTGTTTTGGAGTCGGTTTACTTACCATACCACATACCTATGCCTTTTCGGAGTCTGAAATGTTCTGGAAAGTGTCCCTTATGTATTCCTCCGGGGTTACGATTTCAATAATATTAGTTTCAACATTTATAGGATTACCTGAGATATAATGTTTGATTCTTTGACCGTTCACCACCCTCGGACTTGTGCCTTCGAAGTTGTTGAATTTTATGGCACCGGAACGATAGACCTCCTCGATAACGTAAGGACCTTCCCATTTAGAGAGAAGTTTTCCTGCAAAAAATCTTAAACGAGAGTTGAATAGCAACACATAATCACCTACGTTAAACTCACGCTTTTGTATCCTTTTGTCATGCCATCTTTTAACTTTTTCTTTAAACAGCTTGGCATTCTCATAGGCTTGGGTTCTCCATTCATCAAGTGAGCTAATATCAAATAACCTCTTCTCACCGGCAAGTTTGAAATCATAGTTGAGCTCTTTAATAGCCCAATATGCCTTATGTTCAAGTTCGAGAGGCAAGTGACATGCTTTTCCATAAACCATCTTATACGGAGACATACCCATAGGATTTTTATATGCAGTTCTATAGGCCCATAATGCATCATCAAGTTTCTTGGACCAATTCTTTCTAGATCTATTAACATTTTTTTGCAAAATTAATTTGAGCTCTCTATTGCTCAATTCTACTTGGCCACTAGACTGTGGGTGATAAGGAGATGCAATTCTATGATTAACATCATATTTAGCAAGCATTTTACGAAAAGCACCATGAATAAAATGTGAACCACCATCAGTCATTAAATATCTAGGGACTCCAAACCTCGGAAAAATAACTTCTTTAAGCATCTTAATAGAGGTGTTATGATCAGCACTACTAGTTGGAATAGCTTCTACCCACTTAGTAACTTAATCAACAACAACTAAAATATGCGTATATCCATTAGAGGCAGGAAAAGGTCCCATATATTCAAAGCCCCAAACATCAAACGGTTCAATAACAAGAGAATAATTCATAGGCATTTCTTGACAGCTACTAATATTACCGATTCTTTGACATTCATCACAAGACAAGACAAACTTACGTGCATCTTTGAAGAGAGTAGGCCAATAAAAACCGGATTGCAATACCTTATGCATAGTTCTATCTCCAGAGTGGTGTCCTCCATATGGTTCGGAGTGACACTTGTGTAGGATCTGTTCCTGTTCATGCTTAGGTACACAACGTCTAATAACACCATCTACTCCTTCTTTATAAAGGTGTGGGTCATCCCAGAAATAATGTCTTAAATCATAAAAGAACTTTTTCTTTTGCTGTTATGTGAAACTAGGTGGTATAAATTTAACAACAATGTAATTAGCATAATCAGCATACCATGGAGCAGTACGAGAAGCATTTATGATAGCTAATTGTTCATCAGGAAAGGTATCATCTATAGGTAGTGGGTCATCAAGGACAGTCTCTAACCTAGACAAGTTATCTGCAACGGGGTTCTCAACTCCCTTTCTATCAATAATATGCAAATCAAATTCTTGTATCAAGAGAACCCATCTAATAAGTCTAGGTTTAGCATCTTTCTTTTTCATAAGATATTTAATAGCAGCATGATCAGTGTGAATAGTTACTTTAGAATCAACAATATAAGGTTTGAACTTATCACATGCAAATACAACTGCTAAGAATTCTTTTTCAGTGGTAGCATAATTTCTCTGGGCAGTGTCAAGAGTTTTACTAGCATACTGGATAACATTTAGTTTCTTATCAACTCTTTGCCCTAGAACAACACCTACAACATAATCGCTAGCATCACACATAATTTCAAAGGGTAAATTCCAATTAGGTGGTTGAACAATAGGTGCAGTGATCAAAGCTTTCTTAAGTATTTCAAATGCTTCTACACAATCATCATCAAAAACAAAAGGAATATCTTTTTGTAATAGATTAGTCAGAGGCCTAGAGATTTTAGAAAAGTCCTTAATGAACCTCCTATAAAAACCGGCATGACCAAGGAAACTTCTTATACCTTTAATGTCTTTGGGACACGACATCTTTTCAATAGCATCAACTTTAGCTTTATCGTCTTCAATACCTCTTTCAGAAATTTTATGCCCCAAGACAATGCCTTCATTAACCATAAAGTGGCATGACGGTGTCCTGGACTAGGGGGTACTCAACGCGTCGTCTCCCGATCAGTTGGATCGAGCCGAGGACCCCCATGGCCGTATACTCATGGGCCAGTCCGGACAGCTGCCGCATACCAGGAAGAATCGAAAAGACATGGCGATCAAGACAAGGACTCCTCCCCCACCGGCGTATTCAACTAGGACTTTTGTTATCCTAGGCCTCTGGTGCATTATATAAACCGGGGCCAGGCTAGTCGATAGACATATACAACAACAATCATACCATAGGCTAGCTTCTAGGGCTTAGCCTCCTTGATCTCGTGGTAGATCCACTCTTGTAACACACATCATCAATATTAATCAAGCAGGACGTAGGGTTTACCTCCATCAAGAGGGCCCGAACCTGGGTAAAACATCGTGTCCCTTGTCTCCTGTTACCAGCCGCCTAGACACACAGTTCGGGACCCCCTACCCGAGATCCGCCGGTTTTTACACCGACATTGGTGCTTTCATTGAGAGTTCCGCTGTGTGTTTGGCAAAAGGTCGATGGCTCGCCTGCAGATCAACTGCGACTGCGGCATCTTCGTCACCAGCTCGGCTGGTCACCTTGGTTCGACCAAGGACTACGCCCTACCTCCTATCATCATGTTCGGATGAGAGCCTTCATTAACATCAACTCCGATCTCTATCAAGATCATGGAGGAATCATCCAGGGAGCCCGGGGGCTCAACGTCAACATGGCCCTCAGGCGACCGTACTGTTTTTCTGGACAGTGGAGTTGTGTCTACCGCCATGCCTCCTCGGGTGTCGTTTTAACGATCGCTTCGGTGGAATTGTGCGGAATTAAGTCTACAACAACCCTGCAAAAATTTCATCGAGTTCCGATGGAGGAATCTCCGGCAATCTCTGATATACCGGAGCCCTGTTGAATCCGGACGAGAATCCGGACGAGTTTAGGGCGTGGTATCCAGCATATAGATCGGATGTCCTTTGGAGGATCCAACCGTTGATTTGCTGCGGAATTCCCATATCTAACACCTGCCCAAAATTCAGCTCGATCCGACCGTCCAAACTCCGAGAAACTTCCGATTAGTGCATCACTTTTTGGATCTGTTTTCTGCGCGAGAACGAATCCGACCCAAATTCATCTTCTTTATGAACGGGATCTCGGACATCCTTTTTGAAGAAAGTTTTTGTATGGGGTGTTGTGTTTTGTTCTCAAACACATCCCTGTAGTACTAAAAGTATTCTTGCAATACGAACTTCGCCATCGCGCCGGTGTCAAACCAGCCCGACAACATCACTCCACGGCGGCCGACCTGCGTTAGACACGTCGTCGCTTTGTTGAGCCGAGCTCAATTTCTTTGGATCATCTTCTCGGCCAGCCGAACAATAGTTTGGCATCACGAAGGATAAATCGTCACCAACATCGCCGCCCCACGGATTATACGGAGCGGGCACACCTGTATCGCCACACGGTCACTTCATCAAGCCGGTATCGACCATGTCACGACCTGCATCGCCAGACCGGGGGCTTCATCATCTCTTCATCAACCTACTCTGGACACTTCGGCATCGCTGGCCGACCAGCTCCGTCACGTTAGCTGGACCGAGGGCTTTGCCTCGGCGAGCCAACCTTTGCCAGCATCGCCATGTCATTGCTTTATCGCCCATCAGGCGATAGGTGTGCGGATCGAGTCCCAATTTTGGGAATCACCTTTCTTCGGATTGCTACAACAAATAAGCCAGGTGCTATTAATCCTAGTATTTTTTGCTTGTTAGGGTTCATTTTTCCAAATGAATTATTACTCTAGTTTGTTCGTCATATGTACGCAGGTCTATCAAATGGTGGCCGCATTAACGATGGTCGCATGGTGGTTCGGTCAGTTTCTGTACATAGTCCAGCGAATGCCACATCTGAACTCGAACCGACCTATGAATTCAGGCCTTGCCATGCGTTTACCGCATCATGCCGCTGCCCTGCATCGACATTGACTTCGGCGCCAGGCCATATTTCTTTTATTACTCACCTTGCATAAATTATTTGTTATGCAACGGATTTTATTTTTATTTTTATTATTATTACTACTATCTCCGGTTTGCACTATTTTTTGTGCACAGGAAAATGATCCAGCCGGACTATATCCTTTGGCGTCACCTCGGCTGGACGGGGGGCTTCGTCAACACTTCATTACCCCATGCCGGGACTTCAACATCACCCTGCCGTCCTGCATTGACCGTGCTATGTCACCACTTCGGAGTGCCGAGCTCTTTGCTCCGCCACCTCGGGACCGGCTCGGGGATGAAACCTTGTCCCGCATCAAGCTTGGACCGCGTCATCAATACCGAACACATTAACTAGCTAAGTTGCCTTCATGCTCAAAGTTTTAAATTTTTAACTTGTGTTCGGCTCAGCCAAGCATTATACTTTTTTGGAAAAAAGTCGCTTGTAAAAATTTCCTTGTCCAAACTTTGTTTGTGACGCGTAAATTCAAATACCCCGTTTACTTGGGGGCTTCCTTCATGAAGCTTTTTCCTCTTGCATATGGTTATACTTGTACGGCTTCGTTCCTTGTTCGTGTATTACGCCACAATATGCACCATATTGACTTAAGTGATTTGCAAGTTGGGTTGCCTCGCTCCTGTGTTTACCCCTACGTTCCCGATTGTTCGGCTAGGGAGTAAAGGGAGCACCTCTGCGATTGTCACGATCGGGTCAACCGAGCCGGACCTCAGACAGGGTGAAGCCGAAAGCTAGCGCTCTTATTGTTTTCAATCATGGTCGGCACACAACGGAACTCACGAGTACAAAAAATCTATTGCACAAGTCTCATAATAACAATGAGCACCGAAGAAAGGTATCGATGGGGGTACTATTTTCTTCGAAGATGCTTCTTACTCTTTGCAGTAATATAGCATAAGTTCCCTGAGCACGCTTTGTCTGTTACATCCCTATGACCTGATTGCCTGGTTATTGGAAACACCATTGATATTCTCGACAGATGGAGTACATAACACTTTTCGGTCCTTGACCGAAGAGGGAGAAGTGCCGGTCGGTTAAGATGCGTTTAAAGTTCGGTTGAACATAGATATGATATAAGTACTTCGGTACATGCAATCATCCTTTTACCCAAGTCACTTGGGGGCTCTTAAATTTATATGAGCCGTTTTATGATAAGTGTTTTTCTTCTTAGTCGTTGCAAAGTTTTTATTATTATTTATCACTCCTTTTTTCGACACAAGTGTGCGGTCACTAGCCGGGGAGCCTAATTTCTCTCTCAAAGCCGCTAGAGTTTAGTTTGCTAAACTGGCCTAGTAAGAAGTACTCCGCCTTCGGGATAGGAGGTTGAAGCCGTAGGCTGACCCGCTTGAAGTTTTGAGATAGGATGTGTCATGTTAAAGCACGACAGAAGCACCTTTTTTTTTCTAAAGTCCAATTTTCGGATTGGCACCGAACACTTAATCTAGTTCGGACATTAACCTTTCAAATAAGTTTTTTGGCTTTTCGAGCCCATGGCACTTTTAAACTATTTGTGTGTTTTTAGCACAAGTCGCCGGACACCTTTAGAGATTCGGCAAAAACATTCTCGGATATTGCTATATATGCACCGGTTTCGAATTGTGTCTTCGGTCAATAGTTGGGTTGCCCGGCTCCTGCGCTTGCCTCCTATGTTCCGCTTTGTTCGGCTAGGTGTGCAAAGGGAGAACCACTGTGATTGTGCTTCCAGCTCACATGGTTAAGCACCTCAGTGGAGAAAGCCGAAAACTGACTGTCACAATAAGCGTAAACTGGTCGGCGATCCGATGACGGTGTTAAACGACAGGCCATTCATAACAATGGCCGAAGTGTTTACGGCTTGACCTCGACTGTTGCCGAACACTATCGAGGGCTATTAACTGGCCTCCCAAACTAAATCCTCGATATTTTGCTCTTACATTGGAGCTAAGGTTTCATGATCATGCTTAGCATGACAACCCAAAGAAAGGAACCGATAGCGGGACTATTTTCTTTGGAAGACATTTCTTCTGATAAACAGTAATATAACATGTCTCTCCGCGTACCTTCGTTTATAAAACCGTATGGCCAGATTGCCTTGTTTGTTGTAAATCTTTGCCCTCATAAAGGCTTTATAAGGTAGGACAGACACTCCTTGGCTATTGGCCGAGAGGTGGAAGACGATGGTCGATCAACAAAGTTTTGTACAATGCGGATCCGAGCATTAATGACGTAAAGTACTTGGTTACATAAAGTCATTACACATAATTTGTGATTTTACTATGGATATCGATCCTTAATTCGGCCTCCCGTGCCCGCATTAAGGCTCGGGGGCTACTGGGCTTCGGGCATATTATTTTCAAATATTAAAGGGGCACATCGATCCCCTGATCTGGTGTTGCCACCCGACCAGTGTCTCGGGGGCTACTGGATTGCCTATTCTATGCAGAAAATTTTAAGTGCAATATAGTTTCCGAGGAGATTTTGATCCTCAGGTTGGTCGGCCGCACCCAACCTGAGTCTCGAGGACTGAGCACGCTGCTTTTTGTTTCCCAAAGTATTCTGCCGAGCTAGGACTTGATCCTCAGACCAATTTTGCAAATCAACCTGAGTCTCAGCGGCTATGGGGATCAGCGGTCTTATGTCATCCTTCATGTGCATCTCGGGTTTTAGACCGATACCCACCTTGAGGGCTACTGGCTAAGTATCTCGGCAGAGAATAAATTGCACCAATCAAAAATATTGACAAAAATCGGCCCACATTCGGGGTGGTGCACCACTCAGAAGCAGTCCGGCATAAAGGTCGGGCGCTAGTGGCTGGCTCCATAGAGGGCATTTCCGGCATTAAGCTCGGTAAACTCCTTCAAACTTCTTTGAACCAAGGTGATTTACGACACCTCGGATACAGTCCAGCGTTGGAGCTCGGATACATAGTCCAGCGTTGGAGCTCGGATACAGTCCGGCGTTGGAGCTCGGATACATAGTCCGGCGTTAGAGCTGGGAAGCAGTCCGGCATTGGTGCTCGGTGGCAAAAGATACCTCGAATGCAGTCCGGCGTTGGAGCTTGGACGCAAGAGGACGTTGCCGCCCGGGAACAACTTCAAACCCGAGGTGTGGCATAAAAACAACAAGGCATTGATAAAGGCCAGAAACTCAAAGGGGCTCCTCGGATACCCGACGTGTAAACTCGTCGAATGCATTTCGGCGATCCTCAAGATCGAAGATGAGAAGATTTGTTGAACCAGTTTTCAAGACCGACAACCGAAGATGAAGAACAGTTCGGAAGAATCGAGGAGCGTCCCTAACTTGAAGACCGGTTCAGGGGGCTACTGACGGTGTCCTGGACTAGGGGGTACTCAATGCGTCGTCTCCTGATCAGTTTGATCGGGCCGAGGACCCCCATGGCCATATACTCATGGGCCAGTCCGGACAGCTGCCGCATACCAGGAAGAATCGACAAGACTTGGCGATCAATACAAGGACTCCTCCCCCACCGGCGTATTCGGCTAGGACTCTTGTTATCCTAGGCCTCTGGTGCATTATATAAACCGGGGCCAGGCTAGTCGATAGACATATACAACAACAATCATACCATAGGCTAGCTTCTAGGGTTTAGCCTCCTTGATCTCGTGGTAGATCCACTCTTGTAACACACATCATCAATATTAATCAAGCAGGACGTAGGGTTTAACCTCCATCAAGAGGGCCCGAACCTGGGTAAAACATCGTGTCCCTTGTCTCCTGTTACCATCCGCCTAGACGCACAGTTCGGGACCCCCTACCCGAGATCCGCCGGTTTTGACACCGACATGGCACTTTTCCCAATTCAAGACGAGACTAGTGTCTTCACATCTCTGCAAAACTCGATCAAGGTTGCTCAAGCAATCATCAAAAGAGGATCCATAAACGGAGAAATCATCCATGAATACCTCACAAATCTTTTCACAAAAGTCAAAGAATATAGCCATCATGCATCTTTGAAAGGTAGCAGGTGCATTACATAAACCAAAAGGCATACATCTATAAGCAAAAGTGCCGAAAGGGCAAGTAAAAGTGGTCTTTGCTTGATCATCCGCTGACACAGGTATTTGAGAGAAACCAGAATAACCATCTAGAAAGCAGATATGTGTATGTTTGGATAGTCTTTCTAGCATTTGATCAATAAAAGGTAAAGGGTAATGATCTTTCTTAGTAGCTTTATTTAATTTACGGAAATCAAGTACCATCCTATAACCTATGATAATTCTTTGCAGGATCAATTCATCTTTATCATTAGGAACAACAGTAATCCCTCCCTTCTTAGGGACACAATGGACATGACTTACCCACTCACTATCAGCAACGGGATAAATTATACCTGCATTAAGGAGTTTTAGTATTTCCTTTTTTACCACTTCCTTCACCTTAGGATTTAACCGTCGTTGACGATCTCTAACTGGTTTGGCGTCTTCATCCAATTTAATTTTGTGTTGGCATAGAGTGGGACTAATGCCCTTAATATCATCAAGAGTATATCCAATAGCAGCACGGTGCTTCTTCAGAGTTTTCAATAATCTTTCGTCTTCCTGCTCTGAAAGGTTAGCACTAATAATAACAGGATATATCTTATTTTCATCAAGATAAGCATATTTAAGAGTATCAGGTAATGGTTTAAGCTCAAACACTGGATCACCCTTGGGTGGAGGAGGATCCCCTAGGATTTCAACAGGCAAGTTGTGTTTCAGAATAGGAACCTGTTTAAGGAATAATTCATCTATCTCCCTTCTTTCATTCATAAACATATCATTTTCATGGTCTAGCAAATATTGTTCTAAAGGATTAGTAGGAGGCACGACAATAGAAGCAAGACCAATTATTTCATCTTTACTAGGCAATTATGTATCATGGGGTTGTCTATGAAATTTAGCAAAATTAAACTCATGTTTCATATCCTCCAAGACAATTGTAAAAACATCCTATTCACAATCAATCTTAGCATTAACAGTATTCAGGAAGGGTCTACCAAATATAATGGGACAAAAGCTATCTTGTGGGGAACGAAGAACAAGAAAATTAGTGGGATATTTAACTTTCCCACACAAGACTTCAACATCTCTAACAATCCCAACTGGTGAAATAGTATTTCTATTGGCAAGCTTAATTGTAACATCAATATCTTCTAACTCAGCAGGTGCAATATCATGCATAATTTCTTCATATAAGGAAATAGGTATTGCACTGGCACTAGCACCCATATCACGTAAGCCATGATAACAATGATCTCCTATTTTAACAGAAATAGCAGGCATGCAGAACAACAGGTCTATGTATCTTAGCATCGGGTTTAGCAATATTAGCAGCTTCCTCACAGAAGTAAATAACATGCCCATCTATATTATCAGCCAAGAGATCTTTAATCATAGAAATACTAGGTTCAACTTTAATTTGCTCAGGAGGTGTATATGTTCTAGTATTACTCTTACGAATCATAGTTGAAGCTTTAGCATGATCCTTTATCCTAACAGGGAAAGGTGGTTTCTCAACATAAGTAGTAGGAACAATAGGATCATTATAAGTGATAATATTTTCTTCAACTGTAACAGGTGCAACTACTTTTACTTCAATGGGAGGATTATATTTAAACCACTTCTCCTTAGGGAGATCAACGTGAGTAGCAAAAGATTCACAGAAAGAAGCTACTATCTCAGAGTCAAGTCCATATTTAGTGCTAAATTCACGAAAAGCATCGGTATCCATAAATGATTTAACACAATCAAACTTAAGTGTCATACCTGACTCCTTACCATCGTCGGAACCCCAATCTTCAGAGTTGCATTTAATTCTTTCCAATAAGTCCCACTTGAATTCAATAGTCTTCAGCATATATGAACCAGCACAGGAAGTATCGAGCATGGTGCGATCATTGAGAGAAAGCCAAGCATAAATTTTTTGAATAATCATTTCTCTTAACATTGACTTAAGCTTCCCCCAAGCTTGAGCGATGCTTTCTTCTTCGCGAGGCCAAAAATTATATATATAATTACGATCACGATGAACAAGATCCATAGGATAAAACTTCTGGTGAAATTCCAATTTCAATCGTTTATAGTCCCAAGATCTCGTATCATCACATAGCCTATACCATGTCAATGCATCTCCCTTCAAAGATAAAGGGAAGACCTTACTATTAACAACATCATCGGTAATACCTGCAAGCTTAAATAATCCACAAACTTCATTCACATAGATAAGGTGTAAATCAGGATGCAATGTTCCATCTCCTGCAAAGGGATTAGCTAGAAATTTTTCTATCATACCCGAAGGAATCTCAAAGTAAACATTTTCAGTAGGTTCAGTAGGTTGAGGAGCAACTCTTTGCTCTACTGGTCGGGGCGAAGATGCCCCGAACAAGCCCCTCAAAGGATTAGTTTCCATAGTAACAAGTGACAGTAAATTTCAGCACACTATATAAATATTTCCTTACCAAGTTCCACTCACCAAAGGCGCTTCACTCCCCGGCAACGGCGCCAGAAAAGAGTCTTGATGACCCAAAAGTATAGGGGATCTATCATAGTCCTTTCAATAAGTAAGAGTGTCGAACCAACGAGGAGCAGAAGGAAATGACAAGCGGTTTTCACTAAGGTATTCTCTTTAAGCACTGAAATTATAGGTAACAGATAGTTTTGTGATAAGATAATTTGTAACGGGTAACAAGCAAGGAAATTAAATAAAGTGCAGCAAGGTGGCCCAATCCTTTTTGTAGCAAAGGACAAGCCTGGACAAGTTCTTATAATGAGAAAAGCGCTCCCGAGGACACATGGGGATTATCGTCAAGCTAGTTTTCATCACGCTCATATGATTCACGTTCGTTACTTTGATAATTTGATATGTGGGTGGACCGGTGCTTGGGTGCTGTCCTTTCTTGGACAATCATCCCACTTATGATTAACCCCTATTGCAAGCATCCACAACTACAAAAGAAGTATTAAGGTAAACCTAACCATACCATGAAACTAGTGGATCCAAATCAGCCCCTTATGAAGCAACGCATAAACTATGGTTTAAGCTTCTGACACTCTAGCAACCCATCATCTACTTATTACTTCCTAATGCCTTCCTCTAGGACCAAACAATGGTGAAGTGTCATGTAGTCAACGTTCACATAACACCACTAAAGGAGAGACAACATACATCTCATCAAAATATCAAACGAATACCAAATTCACATGACTACTAATAGCAAGACTTCACCCATGTCCTCAGGAACAAACGTAACTACTCACAAAGCATATTCATGTTCATGATCAGAGGGGTATTAATATGCATTAAGGATCTGAACAGATGATCTTCCACCAAATAAACCAATTAGCATCAACTACAAGGAGTAATCAACACTACTAGCAACCCACAGGTACCAATCCGAGGTTTAGGTACAAAGATTGGATACAATAGATGAACTAGGGTTTGAGAGGAGATGGTGCTGGTGAAGATGTTGATGGAGATTGACCCCTCCCGATGAGAGGATCGTTGGTGATGACGATGGTGATGATTTCCCCCTCCCGGAGGGAAGTTTCCCCGGCAGAACAGCTCCGCCGGAGCCCTAGATTGGTTCCGCCAAGGTTCCGCCTCGTGGCGGCGGACTTTCGTCCTGAAAGCTTGCTTATGATTTTTTCCAGGGTAAAAGACTTCATATAGCAGAAGATGGGCACCGGAGGGCCACCAGGGGGCCCACGAGGTAGGGGGGCGCGCCCAGTAGGGGTGGGCGCGGCCCTCACCCTCGTGGCCAGGGTTGGGGCCCCCTCTAGTACTTCTTTCGCTCAATAATTATTATTAATTCCAAAAAAGACTTTCGTGGAGTTTCAGGACTTTTGGAGGTGTGCAGAATAGGTTTCCAATATTTGCTCTTTTTCCAGCCTAGAATCCCAGCTGCCGGCATTCTCTCTCTTCATGATAAACCTTGTAAAATAAGAGAGAATAGCCATAAGTATTGTGACATAACGTGTAATAACAGCCCATAATGCAATAAATATCAATGTAAAAGCATGATGCAAAATGGACGTATCACGCTCGATATGTCCTTTTTAGCAAAGGTCATGCTGGATTTTTTCGTGAATTTTAGCATGGCTTGTGCTAGAATGTAGGAAATATCGAGTGCCTTGGATTTGCTGGAAAGAGTATTAAACGACATTTTGGGTTGACTTTAAGTCTGTTGGGACTCCATACATGACAGTCATAAAACAGTGAGGGAGTGTCCACCATATATGCCGACTGTTGTCGTGGGGGTCGCTCTTCCTCTTCTTTCTCGTGATAGACCTTTTGGTAATGCATGGGAAGGAAGAGAAGAGTGACCATCACCGACGGTCGCAAATATCAGAGATGAAGAATCCCGACTGTTGTCGTGGGGGTCGCTTCTTCGTCGTTCCCATGTGCTAGACAGTTTGGTGTAATGCACTCGGGGACGAAGGGAGTAGCGACCATCACCAACGGTCGAATATATCAGAGAGGTAGTGCCCACCATATACACCATGTGAGATGAGAGTTTTCAAGGAAGACTCGATAGACCGAAAGTCAACCCGTGATAAATATTCAGAAGTTTAATCTTTGAATTATGAACACAACAGATGTCTGATGATGATAGAATCCTGGAGTGCCATTACTGCTACGATGACCGGGGTTTGTGCGACAGGTTTCCTCCCTGCAAAATGATAGGTTTTTCACCGTGAAGCTGGATGAGACCTTTGATGTTTGTACGGTACGCAACGACAAGCATTTCATTGTAATTAATATCATCACTTGTTCTTCTTTTGTTCAACTTGTAATTTCTTGATTTTTTCAATTCGATTAGTACATCCAATCCATGCAAGACCATATGTATGTAGAACCTCGGTTCCAAAGACTTTGAGAATATGGAGACGAGGGGGGCTCACTTAAGAACTAAACATGGTTATGAATTTCGGGTTAAGCTATACAATGCGGTCAATCACTCCCATTTCATTTGCTCTAATTGGGAAGCTCTGGTATGCAAATAATATTTGATATTCATCCCGAAGAAGAAGATGATGATAATATCTACATCTGGGTGGATGTGGATATGCCTCTAGTTTCCTTAAATGTGAGTTTGTCAAACTAATTTGTTAAGTTAAGTAATTTATATTGTTAATTTACAAATATTTGGTGTTCATTGGTACTAAACATCTTTATTTATAATTGTCAGCTTATTTCTTATCTTCCAAAAATACTCGGGAGGTTCTAGACGTGACATACTACAACTATGACTCTAAGCTTAATTGTGAGGAGAAAGGTTATCTTGTCTCATTCATAGACGATGTTGAGTCCTTTAAAACCATCACTCTATCCTCCCAAATTTTACTGGATACGTGCCACTAGTTGAAACGTCTCCAACGTATCTACTTTTCCAAACACTTTTGCCCTTGTTTTAGACTCTAACTTGCATGATTTGAATGAAACTAACCCGGACTAACGCTGTTTTCAGTAGAACTGCCATGGTGTTGTTTATTGTGCAGAAAACAAAAGTTCTCGAAATGACCTGAAAATCCATGGAGATAACTTTTGGAAAATATAAAAATACTGGCGAAAGAATCAAGGCCAGGGGGCCCACACCCTATCCACGAGGGTGGGGGGCACGCCCCCTCCCCCTGGGCGTGTCCCTCTGTCTCGTGGGCCCCCTGATGCTCCACCGACCTCAACTTCAACTCTATATATTCTGTTTCATGGAGAAAAAAATCAGAGAGAAAGTTTCATCGCATTTTACGATACGGAGCCGCCGCCAAGCCCTAATCTCTCTCGGGAGGGCTGATCTGGAGTCCGTTCAGGGCTCCGGAGAGGGGGATTCATCGCCATCGTCATCATCAACCATCCTCCACCACCAATTTCATGATGCTCACCGCCATGTGTGAGTAATTCCATCATAGGCTTGCTGGACGGTGATGGGTTGGATGAGATTTACCATGTAATCAAGTTAGTTTTGTTAGGGTTTGATCCCTAGTATCCACTATGTTCTGAGATTGATGTTGCTATGACTTTGCTATGCTTAATGCTTGTCACTAGGGCCTGAGTGCCATGATTTCAGATCTGAACCTATTATGTTTTCATGAATATATGTGAGTTCTTGATCCTATCTTGCAAGTCTATAGTCACCTATTATGTGTTATGATCCGACAACCCCGAAGTGACAATAATCGGGATACTTCTCAGTGATGACCGTAGTTTGAGGAGTTCATGTAGTCATTATGTGTTAAGGCTTTGGTCCTGTACTCTATTAAAAGGAGGCCTTAATATCCATTAGTTTTCACTAGGACCCCGCTGCCATGGGCGGGCAGGACAAAAGATGTCAGGCAAGTTCTTTTCCATAAGCACGTATGACTATATTCGGAATACATGCCTACATTACATTGATGAACTGGAGCTAGTTCTGTGTCACCCTATGTTATAGCTATTACATGAGGAATCGCATCCGACATAATTATCCATCACTGATCCAATGCCTACGAGCTTTTCACATATTGTGCTTTGCTTATTTACTTTTCCGTTGCTACTGTTACAACTGCTACAAAACTGCTATCATTACTTTTATCACTGTTACCATTACTATCATACTACTTTGCTACTAAATACTTTGCTGCAGATACTAATTTATCCAGGTGTGGTTGAATTGACAACTCAACTGCTAATACTTGAGAATATTCTTTGGCTCCCCTTGTGCCGAATCAATAAATTTGGGTTGAATACTCTACCCTTGAAACTGTTGCGATCCCCTATACTTGTGGGTTATCAAGACTAATTTCTGGAGCCGTTGCCGGGGAGCGTAGCTCTATTCTTTGAGTCACTTGGGATTTATATCTACTGATCACTATGAAGAACTTGAAAGACGCAAGAACTAAGATTTTTCCCTCAACTATGAGGGGAGGTAAGGAACTGCCATCTAGCTCTGCACTAGATTCTCCTTGTATTTTGAGTAAGCTTGTGACACCTAAACTTGCTACTGCTATGAATTCTGATATGTCGCATGTTATTGATGATGCCACTTCTGCTATGCATGATACTTATGATGAAACTACTTCTATGCTTGACACTACTATGCCATTGGGTGAATATCTTGATGAACAACTTGCTATGGCTAGAGAGAATGAGATTATTGATGATAGTGATGATGAAGGTTCTCCCCCTAATTATGAATTGCCTGTTGTTCCTGAGGGTTATGTTATGGATGAAGAAGCTGCTAGAGCTATTTTTGCTTGCAATGATTGATATGATCTTAAGAAGTTATTAGCTAAATGGAAGCACCAATCTCTTAATGCTAGAATATAACATGACCCCGCTTTTGCTACTTCACCTATCCGTGTTACTGATAAGGATTACGAATTCTCTGTTGATCCTGAAATTATTACTTTGGTTGAATCCGATCCTTTTTATGGATATGAATTTGAAACTGTTGTGGCACATCTTACCAAGTTGAATGATATAGCCACCCTATTTACTAATGATGAGAAGTCTCGATACTATTATATCCTTAAGATATTTCCATTCTCATTAAAGGGTGATGCTAAAACTTGGTTTAATTCTCTAGATCCTGGTTGTGTGCGTAGTCCCTTGGATATGATTTATTACTTATCTGCTAAATATTTCCCTGCTCATAAGAAACAAGCTGCCTTGCGGGAAATATATAATTTTGTGCAAATCGAAGAAGAGAGTCTCCCACAAGCTTGCGGGAGGATTCTCCGATTACTTAATGCTTTACCTGATCATCCTCTTAAGAAAAATGAAATACTTGATATCTTTTATAATGGACTAATCGATGCTTCCAAGGACCACTTGGATAGTTGTGCTGGTTGTGTTTTCAGGGAAAGAACAATCAATCAAGCTGAATTGTTATTGAATAATATGTTGACTAATGAAAATAATTGGACTCTTCCTGAGCCAATTCCTGAGCCAATTGAGCCAACTCCTGAGCCTATTCCTAAACCAACTCCGAAGAAGAGGGGCATTCTATTTCTCAGTCCTGAAGATATGCAAGAGGCAAAGAAATCTATGAAAGAAAAAGGTATTAAAGATGAAGATGTTAAGAATTTACCTCCTATTGAAGAGATACATGGTCTTAATATACCGCCCGTCGAAGAACCACATTGTCTTGATAACCCGACACAGGTAGTAAAGGTAAATTCTCTCTATAGATATGATAAAGTTGAAATCCCGTCTACCAAATTTCATAGCCCATGTTTAGATGAATTTGATGATTTTATGGCTAGACAAGAAAGTTTTAATGCCTATGTAGGTAGAGAATTAAAGAATAATGCTTTCAAGATAGGACGCTTGAGTGATTATATGGCTAGAGTTAAAGGTGAACTTAAACTCATTAGCAAATATGCTTCTATGGTTACCACTCAAGTTGAGAAAGTACTTAAAGCTCAAAGTGATTTGCTCGATGAATTAAATAATAAACATGACTTTGCTGTTAGAGTGGCTACTAGAACTGGTAGAATGACTCAGGAACCTTTGTATCCTGAAGGCCACCCTAAGAGAATCAGGCAAGATTCTCAGAGAAATAATTTAGATGCACCTAGTCCTTCTAAAAAGAAGAAAAAGAAAAATGA
Source organism: Triticum aestivum (assembly GCF_018294505.1). Taxonomy (NCBI): domain Eukaryota; kingdom Viridiplantae; phylum Streptophyta; class Magnoliopsida; order Poales; family Poaceae; genus Triticum; species Triticum aestivum. The sequence continues at coordinate 681,148,914 of NC_057795.1, read as the reverse complement.
TAGGACTTTGCATGCTTCTAGTGAACCTGTTGTAGACACACCTGAGAATCCCAATGATATTTCTATTTCTGATGCTGAAACACAATCAGGTGATGAACATGAACCTAGTGATAATGTTAATGATAATGTTCATGTTGATGCTCAACCTAGCAATAATAATGATGTAGAGATTGAACCTGCTGTTGATCTTGATAACCCACAATCAAAGAATCAACATTATGATAAGAGAGACTTTGTTGCTAGGAAGCACGGTAGAGAAAGAGAACCATGGGTTCAGAAACCCATGCCATTTACTCCTAAACCATCCAAGACAAAGGATGATGAGGATTTTGAGCGCTTTGCTGAAATGATTAGACCTATCTTCTTATGTATGCGCTTAACTGATATGCTTAAGGTAAATCCTTATGCTAAGTATATGAAGGATATCATTACAAATAAAAGAAAGATACCGGAAGCTGAAATTTCCACCATGCTTGCTAATTATACTTTTAAGGGTGGAATACCAAAGAAACTTGGAGATCCAGGGGTACCAACTATACCATGCTCCATTAAAAGAAACTATGTTAAAACTGCTTTATGTGATCTTGGAGCCGGTGTTAGTGTTATGCCTCTCTCTTTATATCGTAGACTTGAATTGAATAAGTTGACACCTACTGAAATATCTTTGCAAATGGCTGATAAATCAACTGCTATACCTGTCGGTATTTGTGAGGATGTGCCTGTTGTGGTTGCAAATGTCACTATCTTAACGGACTTTGTTATTCTTGATATTCCCGAGGACGATAGTATGTCGATTATCCTTGGTAGACCCTTTTTGAATACTGCAGGGGCTGTTATTGATTGCAACAAAGGCAATGTCACTTTTCATGTTAATGGTAATGAGCATACGGTACACTTTCCGAGGAAACAACCTCAAGTTCATAGCATCAATTCTATTGGAAAAATTCCAACTATCATTATTGGAGGTTTTGAATTTCCTCTTCCTACTGTCAAGAAAAAGTATGATATTCTTATTGTTGGGGATGTTCATATCCCCGTTGAGGTAACCTAGTGTTATTCGAAATTTCTCCGGTTCCGTGTTATTCGAAATGAGTTTGTTAACAAGAATTGATCAACCTTGTTAGTGGATTCATTTTGATGATCATGAGATGGATGAAACTAGAAGGTACAACCTTCTGTACCCTCTTTTTACTTTCTGTTATTCAGAATAAATAAAGCAAAAATAGTATTATCTGTCTATTTTCTGAATTATCCGTGCAATAAAAAATATCCCGAAAATAAAAGTGCTCCAAATGCCCTGCAAATTTAGTATGATTTTTATGGAATATTTGAGGATTTTAGGCACTGAAAACACAGCAGGGGGCAAGCACCTGGCCACGAGGGCGGAGGGCGCGCCCACTCTCCCTGGGCGCCCCCCTGTCAAGTGGGCCCACGGTGGCCCCCCTCCACTTATTCCTGCACTCACACACTCCATCTTCCTCCCAAAAAAATCACCATCCAGCTCAAGCACGAGTTCTAGCTCATTTTGCTGTGATTTTCGATCTCCTTGCTCAAAGCTCCAATCACAAAACTGCTTTGGGGGATTGTTGCTTGGTATGTGACTCCTCCATTGGTCCAATTAGTTTTTGTTCTAGTGCTTTATTCATTTCAAGTTTTTGGTGCATAGGTGACCCTGTTCTTGAGCTTGCATGTCAAATTTATGAGGTCCCAAGTAATTCTAATGCATGATATAGGCTCTAGGCACTTGTGGGAGTAGTTGTTATCAATCTTGTTTAGTTTGATTCACTTTTGTTTTGAAGTTACTAAAAATTTCAGAAATTTTTCAGAGGAAGAAATATGTCCAGGAAAATGTACCAAGGTGGTTCCTCAACAAAGAGAAGACCTAGGCGTGCTATGCATGAGCAAGATGATGAACCACCAAGGGAAGCTGAAGTGTGGTCTTGTGAATGGCCGTCAGAAGAGTTTATGGTCAATGCAGGCATCAAGGATGAATTTGACGCGTATGTGCGTAATGCCGATCTTGAGGACTTCATACTAGATAAGTGTCCTCAGTACTACCAATTGACTGATTCATTCATGAGAAGATTTAAATATACATCTTCATGTAATTCTCAGAATGTCCTGTTTGATATTTATGATGAATCTTATACCATGGACCTAGAAGATTTTACTACTTCTTGCAAACTCCCGCAGTGGGGCAATGTTCATGAACCCCACAAATCTGAATATAAAGACTTCCTTGCTAGTATCACTGTGGGAGAATCTAGGGATATAGCACAAGCTACCATAGGGAGCATCCATTTTCCTGCTATACATTATTTTGCTCTCTTCATTGGTAGATGCATTAACGGTAAAGATGAAGCATGTCACATGTGTGTCCCTGATCTTTGTGTCCTCAAGAGTGCTGTATTAGGTAATAAAGATTATAACTTGGGGGCAATAGTTGCACGTAGGTTGCATAATAATGGTATATCTGGAGATTTATTTGGAGGAATTTATTCAACCTGTGTTGCTAATTATCTTGGTATAGCTCCACGTGAGGGTGATATAGAGTTGCCTGCCGCTTATTTAGATTTTGACGCTATGGTCAGGCACCGTTTTCTTGTGAGGAATGAACAATTCCTCCAGTATCAACTAATCTTTGACAAACGTTGCGCTGTCCATGTTACTCTCCCTGCTGCTTCCCTTTTTGATTACCAGGCAAAACGAACATATGTTGTTACCAGGGAGGAGGCAGCCGAACACGAGAGGAGAGCGGAGGCAGCTTGCCAACATGCCGCAGCTCAGGAGGCATTGGCTGCTGCATCTCAGTACGACCCCGGTTGTAACTTCGGATATCAGCCAGGCTACCCTTGGCATTAGACCAACTTAGGCCAAAAGCCTAAGCTTGGGGGAGTACGTATTTCTCACCGACTTTACATTCATGTTCACACACTATTCTAGTTGTCAGTGCTCATACTCTTTCATTGTATTATCCATGCTAGTTTAATTTATTCTTGTAGCTTTCGTTCTTGTGTGTTTGATAAACCTTAAGAAAACCAAAAAAATAGTTAGTTTAATTTCCATGCTTGTAGTAGTAATTAAAAAGAAAACCCAAAAATATTTCTCGTTCTTCTTTTACTTGTTGGGAGCCTTCCCATGTAAATAGTTTTATTTCTTTTCTTTCTTTTGGGGGTCAAGAGTAGAAGACCATAGTGAAAATGCTTAGTGGCTCTCATATGCATGATTGTTGATTTAACCTAGAGCCCATATTACCTTGTCTTCTCTCTTGAATTGACTGCTTGCAGATTCCAGCTTAGTCCAATGCACGTGCACTATTATTATACACACTTTTCGGTCGTGCAAGTGAAAGGCAATAATGACGATATATGATGGACTGATTGAGATGAGAGAAGCTGGTATGAACTCGACCTCTTTTGTTTTTATAAATATGATGAGTTCATCGTTCCTGATTCAGCCTATTATGAATAAACATGTTTGCAATGACATTTAGAGATTATAGTTGCTTATGCCATGCTTAATTAGCTAGGAGCTTATAATGGTTTACCTTGCGTGCCAACATGCTATTAAAATGGTTATGATGTGGTATGATGGGATGGTATCCTCCTTTGAATGATTCCAGTGACTTTACTTGGCACATGTTCACGCATGTAGTTGAAACAAATCAACATAGCCTTCACGATATTTATGTTCATGGTGGATTATATCCTACTCATGCTTGCACTTGGTGTAGATTAATTTTAATGCATGTTCGTGACTGTTGTCGTTCTCTCAGTTGGTCGCTTCCCAGTCTTTTGCTAGCCTTCACTTGTACTAAGCGGGAATACTGCTTGTGCATCCAAACTCCATAAATCCCAAAGTTATTCCATATGAGTCCACCATACCTTCCTATATGCAGTATTTACCTGTCGTTCCAAGTAAATTTATATGTGCCAAACTCCAAACCTTCAAATGAAATTCTGTTTTGTATGCTCGAGTAGCTCATGTTTCAACTAGGGCTCTCTATATCTTCCATGCTAGGTGGGTTATTCTCAAGGGGAGTGGACTCCGCTCCTCATTCACGAGAAAATGGTCGGTAACCGGGATGCCCAGTCCCATGATCAAAAAGATCAAAAGCAAATCAAAATAATTAAAACAAAACTCCCCGAGGATTGTTGTTGGTATGGACGGTACCCTATTGTTTCGGATGGCCGTGGAGTGTGATTGTTGGTGGTGGGGGAGTATAAACTTTTACCATTCTGTTTGGGAACCGCCTATAATGTATGTAGCATGGAAGATATCGCCATCTCATAGTTGTTCCGTTGACAGTGAAAGTATACCGCTCAAAACGTTATTCATCTCTATTTTAAAATCAAGCTCTGGCACCTCTGCAAATCCCTGCTTCTCTCTGCGAAGGGCCTATCTATTTACTTTTATGTTGAGTCATCACCTTCTTATTAAAAAGCACCCGCTGGAGAGCACAACTGTCATTTGCATGCATTACTATTAGTTTATATTGGGTATGACTTGACTGGATCTCTTTTACCATGAATTACAATGTTTAGTCAGTCCTTGATCTTTAAAGGTGCTCTGCATTTATGTTTTGCAGTCTCAGAAAGGGCTAGCGAGATACCATTCTGTTATATCATATTATGATTGTTTTGAGAAAGTGTTGTCATCTGAGTTTTATTATTATTGCTCTCTAGTTGATTGTGCCATTGATATGAGTAAACATGAGACCTAAGTGTTATTGTGAATATGGTTAGTTCAAAATCTTTGATGAAAACTTGAATGCTAGCTTTACATATTTACAACAACACAAGCAAACAGAGTTTGTAAAAGTTTTTCTTTATCACTTTCAGTTTATCAACTAAATTTCTTGAGGACAAGCAAAGGTTTAAGCTTCGGGGAGTTGATACGTCTCCAACTTATCTACTTTTCCAAACACTTTTGCTCTTGTTTTGGACTCTAACTTGCATGGTTTGAATGAAACTAACCCGGACTGACGCTGTTTTCAGTAGAACTGCCATGGTGTTGTTTATTGTGCAGAAAACAAAAGTTCTTGGAATAACCTGAAAATCCACGGAGATAACTTTTGGAAAATATAAAAAATACTGGCGAAAGAATCAAGCCCAGGGGCCCACACTCTGTCCACGAGGGTGGGGGGCATGCCCCCTCCTCCTGGGCGCGTCCCATGTCTCGTGGGCCCCCTGATGCCCCACCGACCTCAACTCCAACTCTATATATTCCGTTTCACGAAGAAAAAAAATCAGAGAGAAAGTTTCATCGCATTTTACGATACAGAGCCGCCACCAAGCCCTAATCTCTCTCGGGAGGGCTGATCTGGAGTCCGTTCGGGGCTCCGGAGAGGGGGATTCGTCGCCGTCATCATCATCAACCATCCTCCATCACCAATTTCATGATGCTCACCGCCGTGCATGAGTAATTCCATCGTAGGCTTGCTGGACGGTGATGGGTTGGATGAGACTAACCATGTAATCAAGTTAGTTTTGTTAGGGTTTGATCCCTAGTATCCACTATGTTCTAAGATTGATGTTGCTATGACTTTGCTATGCTTAATGCTTGTCACTAGGGCCCGAGTGCCATGATTTCAGATCTGAACTTATTATGTTTTCATGAATATATGTGAGTTCTTGATCCTATCTTGCTAGTCTATAGTCACCTATTGTGTGTTATGATCCGACAACCCCGAAGTGACAATAATCGGGATACTTATCGGTGATGACCGTAGTTTGAGGAGTTCATGTATTCACTATGTGTTAATGCTTTGCTCCGGTACTCTATTAAAAGGAGGCATTAATAGCCCTTAGTTTCCACTAGGACCCCGCTGCCACGGGAGGGTAGGACAAAAGATGTCATGCAAGTTCTTTTCCATAAGCACATATGACTATATTCGGAATACATGCCTACATTACATTGATGAACTGGAGCTAGTTCTGTGTCACCCTATTTTATAGCTATTACATGAGGAATCGCATCCGACATAATTATCCACCACTGATCCAATGCGTATGATATTTTCACATATTGTGCTTTGCTTATTTACTTTTCCGTTGCTACTATTACAACTGCTACAAAACTGCTATCGTTACTTTTATCACTGTTACCATTACTATCATACTACTTTGCTACTAAATACTCTACTGCAGATACTAAGTTATCCAGGTGTGGTTGAATTGACAACTCAACTGCTAATACTTGAGAATATTCTTCGGCTCCCCTTGTGTCGAACCAATAAATTTGGGTTGAGTACTCTACCCTCGAAAACTGTTTCGATCCCCTATACTTGTGGGTTATCGCTAGTCCATAAATTGCATGATGGTAACTTCATTGCCAAAAACTTGGTAAGATTTTGTTAATGATGGTAACTTTATTGCATACATTCTTCTTAAGTAAAGCTGACGAGCTATGTTGTATCTTAGATTTTATTTCCATGCTTTTAGATGAGAGTGATGGCAAGTCTGGTGGTCTTGTACTTTCTTATCAAAAAGAGGATAAAGTCGAGTTGAACTACTTGTCTTCCCATTTTTTTGATGTTGTGTTTATGAATGATAATTCTGTAAATTGGTGCTTTACGGGTTTCTATGGTTATCCGGCATGGAATGAAAAATATTTATCTTGGGCTGATCTTTGCGAATTGCATTCCCATGTTCATTATCCTTGGGTAGTCATTGGATATTTTAATGAAATTATCTACTCTAGCGAAAAAGAAGGCGGTAATGCTAGACCAAATGAAATGATGCAGGAATTTCGTAAGTGCTTGAGTGACTGTAACCTGGAGGATATGGTCTGTGTTGGTGATCCATTCACTTGGAGAAGCGGCGACATCTGTGAAAGGCTTGATCGAGCTATTTGTAATTCAGAATGGGCAAATAAATTTCTGCGTGCTGCGATTATTAATGGGGAGCATGTACACTCAGACCATCGTCCTTTGATTCTTGACACAGATTATTTTGATAGTAACTTGTTTAATAGTTAGAATGGTTGTGTGAGACAATTTGAAGCAAAATGGCTGAAAGAAGATACTATTGAGGAGATTGTGAAGACTTCTTGGGAAAAAGCAAAGTTGGCGGGTATTGGTCCCTCTCTCGCAGCACGGACTAGAGCAGTGCATGATGATTTACATTCTTGGGACCAAATTACTTTGAAAGGACCAAAGAGGAGAATAAATAAGTTAAAAAAAAGAACTAGAGAGGCTGAAACGTGGTCCGATTAGTGGTGAATCCCGCTCAAGGCAAAAGGAAATTATAGTACTCATTGAAAATCTTTTAGACCAAGAGGAATTTTTTGTTTACGGAGAGGTCGAGCGAACTGGCTGCTACATGGGGACTGAGGGAGTCCTGGACTAGGGGGTGTCCGGATGGCCGAACTATCATCTTCGGCCGGACTCCTAGACTATGAAGATACAAGAATGAAGACTTCGTCCCGTGTCCGGATGGGACTTTCCTTGGCATGGAAGGCAAGCTTGGCGATACGGATATGTACATCTCCTACCATTGTAACCGACTCTGTGTAACCCTAACCTATCCTGTGTCTATATAAACCGGAGGGTTTTAGTCCGTAGGACACGACAACAACAATCATACCATAGGCTAGCTTCTAGGGTTTAGCCTCTCTGATCTCGTGGTAGATCCACTCTTGTACTACCCATATCATCAATATTGATCAAGCAGGAGTAGGGTATTACCTCCATCGAGAGGGCCCGAACCTGGGTAAAAACATCGTGTCCCTTGTCTCCTGTTACCATCCGCCTAGACGCACAGTTCGGGACCCCCTACCCGAGATCCGCCGGTTTTGGCACCGACATTGGTGCTTTCATTGAGAGTTCCGCTGTGCTGTCGCCATCAGCAGGGATGCCTCTTCCCATCTTTAAAGACGGCTTTGTTGCTAAAGGAGCTTTGGCTATCGGCCAAACTCTCCGGCTAGGTGCTTTTCTCATGACCCCAGTTCGGCCACCGCGCCGACGATGACTTCTTGGGTCATCAAAACCAATCTTCACGTCAACTCGGAACTCGCCGAGCAGTTAGCTCCGATCGAGCTCTCCTCCATAAACGAGCTTTTGGATCGCATCGCCGCACTGGGAGTCACCACAGACTACGACCAGATCGGGCTTAAAACCGATCTGAGAGAGATCAACTCTCCCCAGGCTACCGATCATATTGTTGTGATAGAGGGGCAATACGGCGATTCTTCTTCTATCTTAAGGACTAGCTACGTCCGGATTCCTGATCCCTCCATGCCGGACTGCCGCAGAGGGACGGATGTCGATCAAGCCCTGAACTTAAAGTCAGGCGGCGGGTTGGATTCATTGGATAGCATTCAAAAATCCAAAATTCCAAGTTCGGAAACTTCTCGGCCCCCGAGTCTTAAATTGGACGGGGTTCCGGATTTAGTTCCACCCGCCCACCCAAACATTAGCGATCTATCCCGAATTCGGCAAGAGCCCGCTGAAACAGTACATCACTACTGGGCCAGATTCCTCCTGGTTATGGACAGGATAAAGGACTGCCGAGAGGAGGACACAATCTCATTTGTCCCCAATAATTGCACGGACAAGGGAATCCTAAACGCCATAAGTCGTCGCGAAATTACACACTTTGATGACTTGGTGACCATAGTACAAAAGTACTAGGCGATAGAGAGTGCTTGGAAAACCGAAAGTAAATTTTGGGATAATCCGGCCCCGAATACAGCCCTAGTCCGAAATAAAAGGGTGCATCATCAAAAAAACCCTAAAGGGTACGGAACCGTACTGGAGGTTGGCTAAACGTACCCTGCAAAATTCATAGCACAGAGGGCGCCACTCCAACTCATAGCCTTCGAGCATGTTGGATATTACGGCAGGTGGCCAAAAGTGGCGAAGAGCTTCTAGCCTCAGAACCCCAGCCTAGCAACACCAGTACGGTATTAACAGTCTTCGAGACTTTCACATCAAAAAATATGCGGAAACGAACACTCCGCAACCTTGCCGAAGTCTACCAAGTAGCAACAATAAATCCATGGAGTGACACGGCTATTACATTTAATGCCAGTGACGAACCTAAATTCCGAACAGCCCGAGCACCAGCCGCACTGGTCCTTAGTCCAATAGTGGACGGATTTCGCCTTACTAAGGTACTCATGGATGGCGGCAGCGGACTAAACCTCATCTACGAGGAAACCCTCTGAAAAATGGAAATAGACTGGAACCGCATTGAGCGAAGCAGCACAACCTTTAGAGGAATAATCCCTAGCCGGGAAGCATGCTGCACAGGAAAAATCACACTAGATGTAGTGTTCGACTCGCCGGACAATTACAGGTCCGAGGAGGTCACATTTCAAGTGGACCCGTTCAGCAGCAGATATCACGCTTTATTAGGGCGAGAGGCATTCACAATTTTTCAAGCTATACCCCATTATGAGTACATGAAGCTTAAAATGCCTGGACCTAACGGAATCATCACTCTCGCTAGTGATCCGAACATAGCACTCCGCGCCGAAAACAAGACAGCCGCACTAGCCCTCGAGGCACTATCCGAAGCCCTAGCGGCCGAGGAACTCACTGCGATGCGGTCCACGGTGAACAGGGACGATGTGATACTTGATAAAAGATCCAAGTCCACCTCTTTCAAACCAGCGGATGAAATAGTCAAATTCCAAGTCCACCCAACGGACCCCGCAAAGACGGCCTCCATTGGGGCACAATTAAACCCTGATGTAGACGCCGCTCTACGAGAATTTCTACAAGAAAACTAGGACATTTTTGCCTGGCACCCTTCATACATGCCAGGAATCCCACGTCAGCTGGCCGAGCACAGCCTAAATATCCTAAAAGGATTCAAGCCAGTCAAACAGGCTCTTCGGCGCTTTTCCGAACCCAAGAGACAGGCCATGGGAGAGGAGCTAGCCAAACTCCTAGAAGCCGGATTCATCAGAGATATAAAACATCCGGACTGGCTAGCAAATCTGGTGATGGTACCAAAGAAGGATAAATCCTAGTGCCTATGTGTTGATTTCAAAGACCTTAATAAGGCTTGCCCAAAGGATTCCTTCCCCCTCCCTCGAATTGATCAAATTATCGACGCCACAGCAGGACACGACTCATTGTGCTTCCTCGACGCGTACTCCGGCTACCACCAAATCAAGATGGCGGAGCCAGACCAAGCTGCGACATCATTCATCACTCCATACGACCCATTCTGCTTCAACACAATGCCCTTGGGCTCAAAAATGCTGGCGCTACATATTAGTGCATGATTCAGACATGTCTCGCAAACTAGATCGGCAAAACAGTAGAAGCATATGTAGATGACGTGGTCGTCAAATCCAAGCATGTCGAAACTCTAGTAGACGACTTGAGGCTCACATTCGATAATCTCCGTAAATATGACATTAAGCTCAATCCGGAAAAATGCATCTTCGGCGTCCCAGCCGGAAAGCTCTTGGGCTTCATTGTGTCCGGTAGAGGAATTGAAGCAAACCCAGCCAAGATCCGAGCTCTGTCACAATTGGATATTCCAAAAGACCTCAAGCAAATACAAAAATTGACTGGATGCGTAGCAGCTCTAAGACGCTTTATTTCCCATTTGGGAGAAAAGGCGTTACCTCTTTACCGCCTCCTCCAGCGAACCGAACACTTCGAGTGGACGGATGCCGCCACGGCCGAACTCGAAGAAATAAAAGCCATATTGGAAACAAATCCGGTCCTGGCCGCGCCCAACATGGGCGAACCAATGCTATTATATATCGCGGCAACACATCAAGTTGTCAACGCGGTGCTCGTCGTCGAACGAGAAACGGACGGACACCGGTTCCCTCTTCAAAAACCGGTCTACTATGTGTCCACTATCCTAACTCCATGCAAGTCCCGGTACCCGCATTATTAAAAGATAGCATACGCGGTGTTCATGGCATCTCAGAAGCTGCGACACTACTTTCAAGAGTGTTCAATAATGGTAGCCTCCGAAGTACCTCTTAACGACATTATAAACAACCGCGACGCGACGGGCCGGATTGCTAAATGGGCCATAGAGCTCCTTCCATTCGACATAACCTATAAGCCATGACGATCTATTAAGTCGCAGGTTTTGGCCGACTTCCTGGCCGAATGGACCGAAGCCGAACTCCCTAAAGAGTACGGCACATACTCCAATTGGATCATGCACTTTGACGGCTCCAGAATGTTGGCCGGCCTGGGGGCTAGCATCGTCTTGACGTCCCCAACCGGGGACACAGTCCAATACGTCCTTCAAATAATGTATACGGACTCCAACAACGCAGCCAAATACGAGGCCCTTCTGCACGGCCTTCGGATGGCAGTCTCCATGGGCATTAAACGCCTAGAGGTGCGCGGGGATTCGAACCTCGCGATATCTCAAATCAATGGAGACTTTGATGCCAAAGACCCGAAAATGGCAGCGTACCGCAATGCGGTCCTAAAAATGTCAGCACGGTTCGAGGGGCTCGAATTTCATCATATAGCCCGGGATAACAACCAGGCGGCGGACGTATTGGCACACATCGGCGCAAAACGCGATGCCGTCCCGCCCAACATCTTCCTGGAACGGCTGTTCAAGCCATCCGTACTATGGGAAGGGGAGTCCGGAAATAACAATCCGGACCCAACCGCACTGCCTGACACCGAACACTCTGAAACAATCGGAGGCTCTGCCAACGAAATAACACCGTCCAGCCACGAAATAATGTCGGTCATCGCCCCGTGGACGGAACCATTCCTAGCCTACCTAACTAGGCAGGAACTCCCCGAAGACCAAAATGAGGCCCGCTGCATAGTGCGGCGATCCAAAGCCTATAAAGTCCATGAGGGAGAGCTTTATAAGAAAAGCACAACAGGAGTCCTTCAAAGGTGTATCTCCGAAGAGGAAGGGCGCAACCTCCTGGCTGAAATTCATACCGGACTGGGTGGGCACCACGCCGCAGCCCGGGCCCTCGTAGGCAAGGCCTTCCGTACAGGATTTTATTGTCCGACGGCCTAGGCAGATGCGCAGGATTTAGTCCAACGATGCGTCGGTTGCCAGCTTTTTGCTAATCAAAGCCACATGCCACCCACCGCCCTCAAAACTATACCCATCACCTGGCGGTTCGCGGTCTGGGGGCTTGACATGGTTGGACCCCTTAAGGGAGGAACCCACAAGCAAAAATACCTATTGGTCATGGTGGATAAATTCACCAAATGGATAGAGGCCAAGCCTATTAAAACGGCCGAATCCGGACCGGTGATAGACTTCATATCAGGGGTAGTGCACCGTTATGGCGTCCCCCATAGTATCATCACTGATAACGGCACCAACTTCACGGCTGATGAGGTCAAATTATGGTGCAAAAACATGGGCATCAAGCTCGATTACGCCTCAGTCTATCACCCTCAAACCAATGGTCAAGTCGAACGAGCAAATGGTCTAATCATGAGCGGCATTAAACCCAGACTAGTGCGGTCCCTCAAGGAATCTAACACGCACTGGGTTGAGGAGCTCAACTCCGTACTCTAGGGGCTGCGGACCACGCCGAATCATACTACCAGATTCACACAATTTTTTATGGTGTACGGCGCAGAGGCAGTCTTACCCTGCGACATAATTCATGACTCACCTCACGTGTGCATGTATGAAGAAAGAGAAGCCGAGCTCGATCGGCAGGACAGTTTGGACGCATTGGAGGAGGAGCGCGACGTGGCAAAAGCTCGTTCCGCATTTTATCAACAGCAGGCTCGAAGATATCAAAGCAGGGAAGTACGGGCCAAAGCTTACAACGTTGGCGAACTAGTTCTATGCCTGCCGGACAAGAAAAAGGACAAACTCAAGCCCAAATGGGAAGGTCCCTTCATCGCCGACCAGGTCCTGACCGGCGGAGCATACCGTCTGCGAAACACATCGAATAACCGACTCGAGCCGAACCCATGGAACGCAGCCCGTCTACAGAGATTCTACGCCTAAGCGTTGGACTCCAAGTTCGTCTCCTTCCTCTGTCCACATTTTCTATTTTTGGTGTCTTTTATTTCTCTCCTTCCCCCCCTTTCTTTTTCAAGCCTTTAGAGGCTCGTTCGCGCTTTGTTTGCACATACTTGATGCGCTGTCCACGCTCATTATACCTGGGGGCTTCTTTAACAGAAGCTTATTTATATGGGCTTCATGCCCAATACATGTGTCAAACTTCCGCATGTACCTTTTATTCACCATTATATGCATCGATATGACTTAAGTTTTGGCCAAGCTGGGTTGCCTGGCTCCCGTGCTTACCCCTACGTTCCCGATTGTTCGGCTAGGTGGTAAAGGGAGCACCTCTGCGATTGTTACTGCCGGGTCAGCCGGATGTGTACCTCAGACTGGGTGAAGCCGAAAGCTAGCGTTCTTAAGGGAATATTCGGTCGGTGAACTAAAAGATGATTTTTAACTATTTATCCGTCTGCCCCCAAATGATTTTTTGCTTTCTTAGCAATTTTGACATGCACTTTAGGGCATGCATCCCAGCGAAAGGAGCCCTTAACGGAACTAATCTAGGGTTTGCATATGCTCTAGCATTCATTCTTGTTCTTGGTCTTGCTTGTTCTCCCTGGGTCTCACTGCTTCCTTCCTACCCCCGGTAGCAAAAGTCACGAGATTAGTTATTTAAAACGGGCCTTCTGCCTTGGATTGCTTTGGCCCATTTGACTGGATTCCCAGTATGGAACCTTGCCCATAAAAGCTAACTACTAACTTCGGTGAAGGAAGAAGCAAGTTCCCAAGAGAAGTGAAGTCATCAACCTGGTATTAGTTTGCCAATCTAAAAGTCAAGTGATACAGGTTGGGATGGGAAGAAAGAAGCGATTTCCTCGAATTTGCTTTCGAAAAGGTGTAGCTGCATGGAACAAAATCCACATTATCAGTTCTCAATTATGAGTAACTTGCAGGATGAAAGATTCTTATTATTGTTAGCACCTCTGCTCTACCTTTTCAGGCTAGCTTCCCATCGCTCGAAGTACACTTCCGGTGCACTTCTCACTGGTCAAGCACTATCGCTTGATTTCTCTCATAACTCTTCCACCTACTCCTTTGAGTAAAGGAGAAGATTGTTGGATTGATCCCTCGATTTGGACACTGTAGGGAGCTTCTTTAGTCAGTGGGCAAGGAATTCTGCGGCTCAAGTCTCTGAGCTTGATTGCACATAGGGTGAGAGAAATCTACCTTCTACTAAGGTGAGGTGTACTGTGTGTAGGGCCCTGCTAAGTCTTAAAGACCAACTTGAGGACTCAAGCCAACCGCTGACTGACTTCTCGATGGCCCGAGAAAAGCAATTCGAAAACAAATCTAAGTAGTTCCACACACAGGGCTTTGTTTGAAAGACAGAGGTATGTTCGTAAATGTAGGCTAGGCGCAGCGCAATCCTTAGAAAGCATACCTAGATTCAAAGCCCACTCTTTCCTTCAGCTTCCACCGCTGTCTTATGCGGCAAATAACCACCTAGGGAGTAGAAGTTTCTTATTTCGGTCTTTTCCTAGTTGTCTCTATTTCGATTGCATTCTATGTCAATAGGTTCGTTTTTTGCTTTATAGATAACTATCTCCTCTTGATGGAAGAACAGAAATCTCATTTGATTCGCTAGGAATAGGAAAAATTGGAATAAGCAGAAGGGAGATTGGATTGGGTCGACCAGTCGGTATTCGAAGATCCTTTGGGCTTAAATGAAATAGACTAATAAAGACATTCGCACAGAGCACACGATTCGCTAACTAGTCAGGATTCAGATTTGGTGTAGCATAGTTTGGATCAGTGATATCATGACCTGAGCAGGCATCCTTCACCTCGGAATTTCCCATATTATGAACAGTCAAAGTTCACGTGGATGCTGCTTTCTGTCTCGGATACTGTAATTGGCGCAACTGGAGCAATTATCCGAGATGCGGCGGGCATGTTCATTGCGGCCTGCAGTGTTATGCTCCCTCAGGCAATTGACGCGACATCAGCGGAAGAGAAAGCAGTATCTATTGATGGCGAGCCCGGATAATTGAAACAAGCAAGATACCATCTCTTCTTTAACTGAACTGAACAGAGCAAACCTCAACCGATGCGGCCAAAGAGCAAGTGGACTGAACTGCTCTCCCTTACTATGAATAAAACAGAGAGTAGAACCGAACACTTGAAGCTCTAATTACCAGTATCTTTGGATACGGAGACCGAGGAAGAGTTCCTCCAATCTCTTTAAACACACTCTAATTGGGGGTCCAGATTCCAGGTCGGAACCCACGTTATCCCTTGTTTAAGGGGAATAGATGAGATCCATGGCATATACCTCGTAACTAACAGAGGCAGACCCGGTTTAATGACACCTTTCACAATATCATTAACCCGAACCTCGTCCTCAGCAGTCAGAGGCGTGATAATTGACGCGAACGTCCTCTTATACTAAATATCTTTTTATCAAGCTATTATGATGCTCGCTTCTCTTCGGTTGGATTCCTCTCGAAGAAGGAAATTGTGCTTCTTCAGTTCTACATTCAAATTATTGTGAGTAGATGGATACCAGGCCTTTTCTGAGAAACTTGGTTTCAGGAACTTTGTGGGATCCTTGGTAGAGCCATTTGGAGCGGAGGGTAATCGGTTTATGACAAAGACTGTGCTTTCAAACACGACACCCAGGGGAATGGAGGCTTTGTACATAGTTGCAAGACGTTGCTCTACAATGTCTCGGTGTTGACGCTCTACGAGGCCTTACTGCTCCTTATCTCATTTCTTTGGAAAGGCAAACCTAATTCATACGGAACTCTTGGTACATTTCTTTTTCACTCTCGCCCCGGCGAAAGCACACAATGCAGATCCATGCATGGGAGCTAGTTCAATAGGCCTCTCGGTGAAATCGCCTACTTTACTTTTTATACGAAATTCGTTGCACGTAGATCTTCCATTTATTGGGAATTCGTTCGAAGACCGTCTGATTCTAATTCACTTCCATCCTTTAGCCATGTCTCTTGATCGATACCATCCACGTGTCTTTTATTCTTTCTAAAAATAAAATGCATTGCGACTTCCTCTTTTCTGATTTGCATTCAAGTAGATAAGAGAAGCTTGTGGGGATCGTCAAGAACAAACTTAGACCAGTTCATATTTGTGCCTGCACAACTGAAGAGGTCAAGAGCAATAGGCACGGATGCGCTCACCTTGGCCCAGGGTTGGCCCTTGGAAAGGATAAAAAAATATGATATAGAGTGGAATTCTTTTCGCTATTGCATTCCCTGTAGATCGGTTCAGCCCATTTCTTGTAGCATACATTCGAAGAGAAACCATTTATCCAATCTGCAGCTGTACGCTGAGAAGGAAGGGGCAGCAGACCCGACCGTTGCTCGTACTCGGTTTTCTATGGAAGGTCCCGGGTCAGCTAAAAAACTAGAAAATCAACAGCGATCGATCTCAGGGATCAGCCCATCTGATCTTTTATTTGATTGGGATTGCGGTTTCGCTGGGCTTACTTTCTTGATGAGGTTTAAGGTATAGCAAGTAAGGCGATGCCTCCTCCCTGATTGCAGAAATTGTTGACTTTAGAAAAGGTTCAACAAGAACTATAGCAATAAAGGAGCTTCTCCAGTTCCACAGGTCAAGGTACAATGGTAGAACTTGTCTCCTTGAATGGCTACTTTGGGAAGACAGACCTCTCCCTCGCTTATCGCATGGCTGTCTTTCCCCTCTACGAATGCCCAAAATCGGGTCGATTTTGAAAAACATTCCCTCCGGCTATAGGCTGAACCCACGCTCAAGTGCTTCTATAAGTTATTTTTTACTCAAAAGCCGGTTGCTTTTTTTACGATAAAGCCGCCTCTACTATGCTCGCCATCAACTGATACTGGTTTAGCTTCAACGGAAGGATGGGGAATCAGGAGAACATGGGGGGAGGAAGTAGCTACGCCTAACTCAAGATCTAGGAAATGCTTAGTAAGGTATCCCCGGTATTTACTGATTCTTGCTGTCCCTATATATCTGTAATGATCACTCTGGCTCTGGGCCGTATGATCTTCGGGATGCAGAATAGGGGATCGCTTGTAAAATGGACCAGCTCCGTATCAACGAATCTTCTCCGTTCTTATTTTTACCTGTTGTATTATTTCCTAGGAGGAATACAATGCTCTTCCGTTCTTTCCAATGACAAACAGGAAGTCAGGTTTCAAATGTAATTCCGTGTTGGTAACTTAATTTGGGTCTGGGAGGCCGAAGCTACCGATCAAGCTCCATTTTATAGATTTTATAGCTCAGCCCTCTTTCTAACAATGAATCACTGATTTCCCCGATATTTGCCTCGGAAAGGGGAAACAAGATATCGATGGAATTTACCCACACCATCACCACTTTTGAAAGAGAAAATAAGTGTTCAGCTGACCCAAATTCCGATCGAAAAAACAAAAACTTATGGATTGAATGATTTTGACAAGCGAAATCGACTCGGAACCAAGGGGAACAAGATGAGATTCCGTGTTCACTTATCGATTCCAAAATGAATCGAATTCGTGAACTTTAGAACGATATTACTCCTCTTCCTTACGGCTCCCCTGTGCCTAGTGATTTCTCGTGCTCGATTCATCCCATTCGAGTATATCTACTCGGCTATCCTTAGAAAAGTCAAAAGATAAGGAGCTCAACCTGTGGAAATCCTACTACCATCGGCTGTCACATTCGTTCCCACTTACCGCAGGGATGGATCAAGTAACTGGTGATTCTTTTCAAGGTTAGATGCTTTTTGGGCTTATTTTCTAAAAAATCTTCATTTTGATCGAAAAAACCCGGGGTTAGGCGAATGCGCGGGTACTCTTGATCTGGCTGCTCCATGTAAATTTCCTCATCCAACTCCCCATTAAGGAAAGCCGTCTGCCCATCTGATGAACGAGAAGACCGTGCGAGGCAGCCCGTGATAGTAGTACTCGAATGGTGGTAAATCTAGCCACAGGTGAGTAAGTATCAAATAAATGCCTACTTTTGCTGCTATGCGGATGGAGGACTTTTGGGCCTGGCATTACGAGAAATTGGGACAGTTCTCTGTCCGTTCTGCTTACCGGATGTTGATAAAAATGAAGCAGCGACGGGGTACCCGTGGATCCACTATGCAATAGACCACTCGGGTAGTGTTGCCATAGGCGACACGCAGAGCCCGCACTGTCAGATGGGAGAGCGCCAACGGCCTTTGGACGATGTCAGGAACGGGGGACCTTGAAGGATCAGGAAGAGAAACATCTGAGCCACCGTGAGACTCATCACCGTCGGAGCCAGCGTTGTTAGGCGCCTGAATAGCATGGGATCAGTCCATCATCGCCCGCAGCTTCACTTCACTTCAGTTCAGCTCAGCATACTAGGGAGACCACGGGGAATGTGAGAGTACTGACATATGACCCAATCGCGACAAAGCCTTGTGCTGCAACAACTGTGGCTAGGGATAAGAGTTCCTCGGCTGCAACTTCCAATAACTAAGCTCGCGTAAAAGTATTAGTTAGCGGGTCTTGGTTGAATAGTGGATCTTGGTTGAGAAACTCATAGATAGAGATTGATCTGTTTGCTCTCCGCTTAGTGGTTTCTTACTCGGTCTCCTCATCTGAATAGATGGTCGCACGCTTCAACTAGAATCCAAACCATAGTAGAACGGGGGCTCAAAAGGAAACTTCAGAGCTGGAATATATAATCTCCAGTAGTACACTTAGCCCTTCGGCCTTATTTCAACTTGAACATGAATTTGCAGCACATTTTGGCGTTATTATATTAACATAAGCATTGAACACTGACGGCTAGCCCATACATGCAAACACAAGAAATCAAACCAAACAAAGACACTTAGCATAGGAGTAGATCGGAATCAAACTAAGACAAAGAACACCTGACATGAAAACAAATGTCTCCAGACACTTATTGAATTTAAACCAACCTTAGAAAACTAAAGAGTCTACGGACTCTTCTATTCTAGCGAGATGCTAGACGAATAAAGAGCACTTGC
Source organism: Triticum aestivum (assembly GCF_018294505.1). Lineage (NCBI taxonomy): Eukaryota > Viridiplantae > Streptophyta > Magnoliopsida > Poales > Poaceae > Triticum > Triticum aestivum. The sequence continues at coordinate 681,129,975 of NC_057795.1, read as the reverse complement.
TGCTCCACCCGCAGCGCTTCCTGCCTCTCCTCCAAACCCTCTATGCGCTCTCTGGTAGCGCGAATGCGTGCTTCTTTCTTTGCAGGATCCATTGTTCTAACACTTCTCAACTGGTTGTTTAGCACTCTACGGTGCCCTTCAATCTCATTTTGCAGTTGCTCCGTTTCGGTAGCAATTGCAGAAAGCCTGTTTGCGGTTGCAGCATCCATAGCAATGCGTGCTAGTACTCAACTTATTTGTGATGAAGTGAAGATATCTATATACCATTTATAGAGTGGTAGAGTAATATCGCCATGCAGTACGAATTGCATGGCTGCATGCAGCCTTTATGAACAAACAAACTTTGCAGAGCCGTTTCACCTAATCGATTCCGTCGGCGGATCATCCACGTCACGAATTGAATGGCAGGCACAATTCTTACTAGTTCTCCGCCCTACTTTTTTCAGTTGAAGACTATCAGGCCTGGAAATGGAAACTTTGGACCCGGGAGACGGTTTGATGTCTCGCACATAGCCAGCCCAGGGCGCTACCCATAAGGATCACTGTATGTAGGTTTTCAGCTCTAAGGTCCCCACTCATCACAATCGTTGGCCCTCATCCCGCATTGGAGCATAACGTTAGTATCTTTCGGTGTATCAAGAACATAGGCACCTGATCTATTTGAACTTTAAACCACAAGGGAAGTTTTCACATAAGCAGCCTTTCTCCCGTTAAAAGGTGGGTACCTTTCCCTAAATCCTTCTCCCGTGCATGCTATTCTCCTGTTCCCCCGAAGGGCGGTATCAATACAGCAACCCGAAAGCTCGTTATCAAAGTGGTCTCTTCTCAAAAGCTTATCTGCCAGATGAAAACAAGTTCGTAGTAACAGGTGGCCGTTGAGCTCCTAGTTTGACTGCTGGTGCCAGACTAGAATGGAAGAATGCCCATAATACTGAAATGCAGAAGAATACCTCACTAATAAGAAATAGAGCAACACCCATTGTGCTTCCTTTCTTTTACTAGAGAGAGTAGTCCAAGCCTCTAAATATCTTGAGGGCTTTGTGTTGGATCTGATGGTTGAGCCTTTGTTCTTTGCGAGCCTTGCCTTTCTCTTTTTTGCTCTTCTGTGGAGTTCTTTGATGGTCTATCTTCGCACCTGGCGCTTCTGGCGCTTTCTTCCTTCCACCTTCCTCTTGTACTCGACTCTTCCCCGATCACTCCCCAACAAAGGCTTGCTCGTCTTCGTCATAGTCCAAACTCTTTCTCGTGTGACTGTGGTGCTTTCTTGAGCGATGACTTGGGAGGGTTCCGGTCACCCCTACCCGGGCAGACAACCTCCCTCATTCACATCAAAAATGGCAAAGATTCCATTTTGGAAAGTCAATCTCTTTTTGTATAGATATAAAATAGCAAAAGTACGGTTCAGAGTCTTTTCTTTCTTATTTAAAATCCAAATCGAAATGCCTCAACTTGATAAATTAACTTATTTCTCACAATTTTTCTGGTTATGTCTTCTCCTCTTTACTTTTTATATTCTCTTATTTAATAATAATAATGGAATACTTGGAATTAGTAGAATTCTCAAACTAGGGAACCAACTGCTTTCGCGCCGGGGGGGCGAGATCCAGAGCAAGGACCCTAAGAATCTGGAAGATATCTTGAGAAAAGGTTTTAGCACCGGTCTCTCATATATGTACTCCAGTTTATCCGAAGTATCCCAATGGTGTAAGACCGTCGACTATTTGGGAAAAAGGAGGAAAATCACTCTGATCTCTGATTTCGGAGAAATAAGTGGCTCACGAGGAATGGAGAGACAGATTCTCTATTTGATCTCGAAGTCCTCATATAACACTTCTTCCAGTCGGATCACTTGTTGGAAAAACATAATGCTCACACATGTTCCACACGGGCAAGGAAGCATAGTATTATGATGAAAATGAATGGAATACTCGGCAGAATAGGAATATTCCTATTAATGATTGTGACAACTTTTATAGGATACGTACCACCTTGGGGTCAGATGAGCTTTTGGGGAGCAACAATAATTACAAGCTTAGCTAGCTCCATACCAGTAGTAGGAGATACCATAGTGACTTGGCTTTGGGGTGGTTTCTCCGTGGACAATGCCACCTTAAATCGTTTTTTTAGTCTCCATCATTTACTCGCCCTTGTTCTTCCTTTTGATTTAAACGTTCTTCCCCCGGGAGCTGCAGAATTCTGGCAGGGGCAGCCCCCTTTTCTAGATCATGAAAATGTGGTGGAGAGTGATGATTCATCAACTGATTCATCAGGGAGTTCATCTGATGATTCATCAACTAATTCATCAGGGAGTTCATCTGATGAATCATCAACTGATTCATCGGATCTCGACACGGATTATGATGAGCTAACTGATGATTCATCAACTGATTCATTAGGGAGTTCATCTGATGATTCATCAACTGATTCATTAGGGAGTTCATCTGATGATATGGACTGCTCTGAAGGAACACCCCCCCTGAAGGGAATGAAAGCCGTCTGATAATCTTTCTATAGGTTCCCCGAAGAGAATGGAAAAATCACAGAAACACTTTCTATATGTTCTGTTATTTCGAGATTCAAAGAAGCAAGCAAGTTTTTCATATAGTTGTTTTTGTGTAGTGATCTCTGTTCATGGAGATCACGAGGCCACTGATACCCCATGTGGATAGGTGGGATAGAAGAGTGGGCATGTGGGCTTCTATCAAAAGAGGAAAAGATACCGCCACGCTCATATCTCCCTTCTCACCTCTGGGAGGGGGAAACTAGCACTTTCGCACTAGATGGTTAACTCTAAGTTTTTTCTAAAGTAGGTTGTTCAATGCTAGTTCAATGATTGAGCCATCTTCCTATCACCAATAACAAATGGATAGCATGCGTTGTGCAACCAATCCTACCCTCAGTTGTAGTAAGCTGAGTGTGATCCACAGAGAGCAAAGTGTGTCTCACATGAATTTGATAGCTCAAGCCTTGGAAGGACCTTTTTGGCACTAGACACACTCTTTAATATCGATGGCAGCAACTATCCATTTTCTCAATCAGATTACTGCGTGTGCGCTTGTGTGCTCCAATCTTTAGTAAATAAAGCAAAGATTTCTGAGCTAGGAATCATAGGAAATGCTCTGACTCAAATCCAGATACAATTTGATATGTCGGAGACCTGTGTGACTCCCTACATGTATTTGAAGAGTCCCTCAGGATCATATCACAATAAACTAGACTGGTCAGGATGCTCCAACTAACAATCTAGAATCCATACTTGATAGGATCAAGAATAAAAAACATGATATCAAGAATAGCATATTGAAAGATCCCAATCATTTTTCTTGATAACTTCTTCAACCTACGTATTTTTCGTATAAATTGGATCAATTATTAATAAAATAAGGAGCAAACATAGGTATCAGATATCAGGAACATAAGCTTACCCGGGAGAAATGCACTCTGTGTTAGTCCGATCACTTAGCTTTTGCTTTCGCACTCCCTACTGATGCCTATTGCATGACTCTCATTCAGTCAAACTAGAAACTGTGTTTACAGCTGGAACGATGAATGTAATCCTACTATTCTGGAAGGGTAGGGTCGTCTGAGTACGGTACTATGGACATCAGGGCATATTGAATATAGTCATATAATTTGGTGTGCTGACACACCCAGAAAGGTTTCTACCTACGCAAGGAAAATGAAGAAAGCAAGCCAAATACTGAAATGTATTAAGCTATCGATCGGGGGACATAACACTATGAGGGTTGTTAAGGCGGGGCTAGGAGCTTGATATGCTGTCGACTCAGAATCAAATGAGCACAGGGGACCCTAGTCAACATTCATATTTCTACCCATCGGTGGACGATCGGTCACCTTAGTTCCAATTTAGCTACTGTTCATTTTGTTGAACTCCAAGAAGGACCTATTGCTACGTACTCTTGAGAAACAAGATGTTATGACGCCGCTGTGCCCGCGGTCCAATGATCCACCTATGTTTGTGTCGGATCTTATCCATGCTGCAACCAGGCCGTGGAATATGGAGGTGGTCAGAGAACATATGTATGAGATGGACGCCGAAGCAGTAGCGAACATTCCCATCAGTCATGTTGCCCAGCCGGAAAGAATGGAAGAGGATTTTTCATATCACATTCGTACTGACTTAACAGGATCCGTCTCCCATAGTAATATTATGACAGTCTCTCTTGCCCCTTCGTACTTACTTGAAACAGGAATTTCTTGGTGCTCAACTGCTTATTCTGCTTTTCCTAGTACCGGTATAGATAGATAGAAAGCGCATTCAATCAAGAAAAGGATCAACTGATCCACCTCTTTACTTTTTGGTTTTTATTCGGCTGTTTCAGCATAGGTTGCATTTTAAAACAAAAGAAAAGAGCAAGTTCCCACAGGCGAAGAGCTTCTTCCGAGAAATCTTTTACCCCCTTTACGCCCTTCGGGGCTGCTAACAACGAGCTAATACACAGGAACGGCATGGCTCCTACACCGCTTAACTCCAATAATAGAACCTGGTCCCACATCCCTTGCATTTGATAATGAAACAATCAGAATTTGTTGAATTGAAATATGTTCAATCTCATTTCTTTTACGTGGTTTTGGCAACTATCAATTATCTCTTTCCTCGGCTTCCTACACGGATATAGCCGTAAACGGTATCGAGTAGGCAACCTGGGAACTACATTAGCTTAGGGGGATCGGGTAGCGAGCGCTCTCCTCGGCAAAGCAGACAAGAAGCAATTCCACCATTGGGAACGGCACGCCCCCTTCCCTAGGGCTAGAGGTATTTACACGCTGCATTGAACCTAACGCTAGAGCGAGTACTACGATGAAAATCACTTTTACGAGCGATACCTTTGTCTTTGGTGCTTGAGTTGTCCTCCCAGCGGTGTGGTCCTCGGTTTCGGAAATGACATATTGAACTGGTATCTTTAGCATATAAAAAATCCTTTGTTTGACGGCATCCCTCCTCTAAAGCTGCTTCCTTCCTTTCCGGTTCATAGTGGTTACGAGCAGAAGTGCAATTCAAAGCGCATTCCATAGTTGTATTAGATAGTTTAGATATAGTGACCCACTAGTTCGAGATGCACTGACCTTGGCCATTGCCTGCTAACTACGGTCATTATATGTCAATTCGGATCGCACACCAGAAGCAAAGATCAGGGGATTGCCAACTTGAATGAATGTAATCCGGTTACGGTGTAGGGGAGATTTATTATTGAGTTGATAACGCACTCCGTTTACTAACATTGAGAACTATGCCATGGAATGGAATATTCCCATTTCCGATTGTTGAAAACAAATGCGACTTTCAAAAGGCACATCAAATGTATGGACACAATGATTTGCCCACGGATTCATTGATTCATTAGCTGCGCTGCTTTTGTGAGTTCCACTGGCGTGAAACTCCGGAGGGAGAGCCCGGAGGGAGCTTATTCATTCCTTTTGTGGCTTGCCATGGTTATTTCCTTGCCCAGGGCACAGTCTGGTTATCTGTTTTGTGCCTCGTCGGGCACCCAAGGGTTTCTCTTATGAATGGTGCGATTCGGCATCCTTGAAGCTCGGAACTCCTCTTTGGAATTTTGACCATGAAAATGCCATTTACCCTTAGCAATGAAAAAATCTATTGAACAATCTGTTTCATTGCAATACCTCTCTCTAACAACTCCTATTCCCACAGCATTACCACAAGGATTTCCTGTTTCCCTGATCCACCAGCTACGTTCGTACACTTCCAAATAGTAAATGCTCCCGCGGTTGGAGTTGAGACTTTCTTATCCCTCTTGTTACGACGGATCGAGCATATGATTCTTTTCTTGATTGAAATCATTCACTTTTCCTTGAAATCGTTACAAAGTAATTGGAAGAAGAAGTGCTTGAGAAGCTCATGGATATATTCTATGGTGGCTTCTCCAATAGTTCGAGCCATAGCTTCATTTCATTGTTTCTATAATTTTCTTCACTTTGTCATTGCCCTCAAGTACAAGTAATTTCTGACAAACTTTCTTTCCCATGGTTCGAGTGGGCACGGATATGGATGGCAGGACAGGAGTGAAGATCCCTCAGCTAAGGGCTAGACCGGACGTTTCACTGTCTGATGAAGAGTGGCACACAAATCAACCTGAGAAGGATTCTGCTATGTCAAAAGTGTTTATATAAACGAATTGTTTAACGCCAAGATGCCAATAGCAGTGATGGATAAAGCAACTCCCACGAGTAGGGCTCGAAAGCCGGGGACTCTCCTGGCAAAGAATCTGAACGATCTGAGTTCTTTTCTGAGAAAGAAGAAGACGCAAGGCATGGATCCAAGCCTGAAGGCGACATGGAGTGTTATTATTATCGTTACTCCAGAGAATGGGAGGCACTCTCTTCTTGCAAAATGCAGTTATGAAATCTGTAATCTAGAAGATTCTGGTTGAAGGGGACGATGCAGCCTAGCGGTTACGAACTTTTTGTTCGATTCAAAGGATTTCCACTTGAGTAAAGCTATGGTGGGAAATAAACTACCAATTAGGCAATGTGCGTCTCTATTTCTTGAATTCTCTGGTCTAGGTAACCCGAAAGCGTTGTTTAACAAAGACAAGTCTGAATTTGAAACGCAATCCGGCAGAGAAAGGAAACTTAAGTAACCACCAGTTGAAACTGAGCGAGGATGCCTCTCCTAATGGAAGTTACGGGCTCAAACAATACCTAATGGTAGGCAACTTTGCTACCCGAGCATCTCTTTCTTATTAAGAACGACATAAATGTTGATTTTCTACTCTCGGGAGTAGGTAAGGGGGACTATGCCCAATAAAATAGGGACTACGGTAGGCATGAAATGAAACTTCTTATCTTAGGTACGGAATTCCTCCACATTAAGACACCAACCTGCCCTTGACAAGTCAATAATCAATCACTAGATTTAGGATCACAAGCCGATGCGATGCTTCACGTCGAAATGGGTTAGTCTGCATCTGAGAGACCCCGCTTAGCTCTAAAATGGTTTCAACCTTTCCTCGACCTCATGGAATGAACTACCTCATATGCAGTGAGCATATTATCATAGACATTCCTCACGATAGCGAACTTGAAGAAGAAGCTGTTTCAACATCTACTTTATCCCAAGTGCAATAATGCTCCAAGTACGGGTTTTCGAATTCATTCCTCGCTGACCGCGCGTCATCTTCAGTTCACGATTGAGGCTCAGATGGAGACTGATGAGATACAGGCTCTGGCTAAGGTTGACATCCAGGCTCTGGACAAGCGATAAGAGATACTTTATGAAGGATCCAGCTAAGAAAATGAAATGGGTTAGTGGGAACAAGCAGCTAAAGCGCAAAGGTAAGGATGAGCTCAAAAAGTGCAAACTTGAATGATAGCTAGTGGTGGATTGAGACTTTTGAGCTTCTCCATCGATCACTTTTGCGGAAGCTGAGTCCTTTCTTTTTTAAGCAAGTTCAAATCCAGCAAAAAACGAGTATCAATCTGTCCCAAGTGCGGACAGGAGAAGCCAGGTCGGATTACGACATTGAATTGAATTGAGTGGCCCCTTCCCTTCGCATCACAGCATCAACCCTGATCACCTCACTTTACGTCAATATTGGTGAGCATGCCACAAGATGTACGATTTGATTGGTTATTCAAGTGTCTAAGTGTAAGTTTCAAGTATTCTTCTTATGATAGACTGAAGGCTTATCGGCACGCGAAGGTTCTCTGGATTGGTTGTGGTGAGCGCTGGGCGAAGGATTGTCAGTGTAAAGCTACTGTTCAACTCCATGTTGTTCAGGAAATGGCGGAATTATCGCGGAGTACTGCTGCAGGCTATTCTATGTTACAGGACCATGATGACTCTGCTTCGGATCTAAGGGTCCTCTCCGCTGAAGCTAATCAGAAATCTCCTGCACCCCGTTCCATTCAGTTAGCTTGCTCAGTAGTCCATAATTTGGATGTTACCCTCTTTTCTTGGTCGACTCGGGCAGCACTAATTCCTTTTTGAATGCATCATTGGCATCTCATATTGAAGCTAAAATTGTCATCTCCTGAATCTGTGAGTGCAGGCAGCATCAATTTATCACCTAATGGTATCTTTGTTCTACCGGCACATACATTTCGATTTCCTTGGTCAACGGAAGTCACCTTTTCTTTTTCCTTGTTTTCGTCATGCGTCGATTCAACATTCTTTGGACTTTGTAGCTTCAAGGACGTAGTCATCCTCTCAAGATTCTAGTCATGATATTGCTTAAAAAGAAGCCCGACTTACCTATATTATCAAAGGACCCAGTCGAGCCCTAACTAGAAAAGTGCATGGGTGACCAAATTTAGGACAAAGTAGGCGCGGAAGATCCACATGCAACGAAACATCCCTCACGAGTTCCAAACCTGACCTTCTTTAAGCTGCTTCGACTACGAGAACCACAAGGAAAACGGAACACGAGCGGGAATGTGGGACTGGGTCCTTCCATATAGTTGGCTTGATGGCCCTTGTGGACAGAGTCTGTTCTCATTAGAGAATTGACCTTAGAACTTTGTGATCAAGACCCGTGGTTAGTCCAGTAGAAACTTGATCTCCGGAAAGGAGGTCCGCTTATTTACTTATCTGAAAAAGCAAAAGGTAGGTAGGCTGTTTCAGAGAAGAGTACGTGGGTTTTCACATAGCCGGATATGAAAAGAGACCCTAATGAGCAGATTTTTTTATTCGTAAACCCTTCTTTCTGTGCTTATGGAATCAGCCAGTGGCAGGTCTTGGCGATTGAATTCATCCCATTTTACTTTGTTGAGTGCGATCTGGTATTGACTTGCCCTTATTTTCCATCGATCGGGTAGTTAGTTAGGTCCCGCGGACAAGAAGTCCTATATACTGAAATAAGAGGGACTCCTTCCAGGCATTGCCGTTAAGGTGCTCTTTTGATAGATTTCTATACCTTCCCCTCCCTTTCCTCTGTATCCGGGCCTACGTGAACAGCTGCTTGCTTATCGAAGAAGTCTGCTCACATGATTGGAATATGGCTCCCGTATGCATGCTATTCTGGGACTGAGGAATGCCTTTCTATGGTGGACCCTGAGGTCGGACTCTTGCTGCTTGATTCAAAACCGGATTCAATAGCAGCAACATATTGATGATGGTGCCTGAACTACCTATTCTATTACCTTTTGGGAAGCCCCAAAGCCACATCAAGCCCTATGCTATGGGTCAAGGTACTCTCGAGACCGTCTGGATTGAAGACTATCAAGCACCGTAGGTGGTACCAGCATTCCCTGTCGATAGGGCATTCCAATCTCTGGGTAGCTGCCCGCCCTACTTCATTCCTATCTCCTTCGGCGTCAGCCCCATGTACCCCCTTAAACTAACCACTTGAATTGGTCAGGATTTGTTAGGTTGAGTGCATTTTCTTCCAAATCCAGTCAATTTCAAGAAAAGTATCGAAAAATCCCGGGGTTAGGCACCTTTTTTCAGTGAAATCTTGTTTTTTTCCCGCATTAATTAGTTATGGGAGAATCCTTGCTTCCTCAATGCTCTTGCCTTCGCGGTCCTATTAAAAGAGACACAAGAGGTTTTAGCACCGGCATCTTTGGATCAAAAGATCATTCCATCCTAGAACCAACACGACGACTTCTCCTTGCCCGATTTGAAATGGTGATGAATATGAAATTAGGAATATATATGGACAGATGAATTATGCGTCATGGAATCCGGATCATTAAAGAGGTAGTGTAGACAGTTGTCTAAGTGCGATCTTCTTATATCCCCACGAACTGTTCAGCTTGATAGACCCAAGGGGAAATAGAATCTCGAAAGGACCTTTCTTGTCCGTAGCCCCGTTGGAATCGAGGGCTTGATATCTCATTGGCATGACTAATTGATGAGGCCGACTAAGTAGTACTCACGAGGTCCTTGATTTCTTGTTAGTCTGTATCTTTCTCTTTAATAGTATGGTATCCAGGTTCACCCATTTTTTTTCCGTTGTTGCTCTTCAGAAAACGCGTATAGTAAGTAGTCTTCGTCGATGGGACAAACGCTCCAGTGTATGCGTTACGAGGCAACTAGCATTTTGTCATGGAAGTTCGTGAAAGAATGTTCTTGTTTTTCGTTGGAAAAACCAACGCCGACGTCAAGATTAGTCTCCTTTCCTTTCTCTTTTCGGGAGCAGAGCTGAAAAAGATGGGAATTCCAATGATTCTTCGTTCATTATCATGTCGATTCCTCACAATCGCTCTTTGTGATGCTGCGGAACCATGGCAATTAGGATCTCAAGACGCAGCAACACCTATGATGCAAGGAATCATTGACTTACATCATGATATCTTTTTCTTCCTCATTCTTATTTTGGTTTTCGTATCACGGATGTTGGTTCGCGCTTTATGGCATTTCAACGAGCAAACTAATCCAATCCCACAGAGGATTGTTCATGGAACTACTATCGAAATTATTCGGACCATATTTCCAAGTGTCATTCTTTTGTTCATTGCTATACCATCGTTTGCTCTGTTATACTCAATGGACGGGGTATTAGTAGATCCAGCCATTACTATCAAAGCTATTGCACATCAATGGTATCGGAGTGCGCCTCTTAACGAGGGTGATTTAAGTGCAACAAAATGTACCGGTGGTTCGCGAAGCATCTGGCTTACCGGTCATCTCCCATTCCCGTCGTCGAGAGACTAAAAGAACTATAGCATGCCAGAAACGGGGAGTTGAGGTGGTTAGACCTATACCCCGAAATGCTCCTAGCATAGGAGCCTATGGTTCCATTCTTGTTATTGCTGGAGGTACACATACCTCTTCTCGGTGTGGTGGAGCGATATACGAAAAATAGATGCTAAGCCTGCAATGTCCGATAACGGGGCTTCAGTAGTGAATCTATCGGCACCACAGCAGTGGCATAAAACTTTGGACCTAAGGGCTGGTCCCGTTACCTTTCGGAATGGGGGATCCCCGTTGGCAACAACCACGGTAGTAGTTGCGGAACTACTGGACCAAGAGAGGACAACCTGTTGTTCCTGCTCCTCCTTCTTCGCTTCGGGGACGGAGGTCCTACGGTAGGTAAGAGCACGCACAAGCACTTGACCGAAGGGGACCAGCGCTTCTACTCCTCCACCGAGGAGCCGTTCTTGCGAGAAGCAAGGGATGTCGTGAACGGTGGGAGGTCAAAGAAAGAGAATTGACCTCTGAATACAGTGATCCTATGATCTAGATAGACTCCGTCCTTTTTTTAGATAAGGGTGACTCAAGAAATTGGGGGTGGGACCTGCTGGCATAATGCAGGCTGGAACGTGGGAATTCGAGGTCTCATGAACGAGTTTTCTTTCGACATACTTTCCGGTCTTTTTTATGGATCCTTTTAGATCTACGGGCCGGCCGTTCACATGAGCATAGGGAATCTATACTCGAGCCTTCGACTTGGCCCCTAGCAGGATAGGTGAGGAATCACTCTTGAGATCTGATCTATTGGGGCCTACAACTTCGCCAAAGTCGACTAGCATCCCTTTCCGTGGTGAACTGGCCGTCCCATACCTTCATTTTGTCTCATGTGTGTTGAACATTGTCTTCCTCGGTTCCAGCTTCACTGATGTAGGTAGGGCTGGGCGAGAAAGGGTCCCCTCTTGCCTATTAGTAAGCGGGCCTTCGATTCCACCGGGGTCTTACGGTCTCATAGAGGGGGGAGAACTACCTAACTAAAGAAGAATAGTGCTCTTTATAAATAAGAGTAGGCGTGGAGAGCTTTTTGCGGGGAAACTTGCAAGTCAAGTTTGGGGGGAGGCGGGCGTCGACCCAACCTTATGAGTATTCGGACTATAACAGTTCCGATGAACAGTCACTCACTTTTGACAGTTATACGATTCCAGAAGATGATCCAGAATTGGGTCAATCACGTTTATTAGAAGTTGACAATAGAGTGGTTGTACCAGCCAAAACTCATCTACGTATGATTGTAACACCCGCTGATGTACCTCATAGTTGGGCTGTACCTTCCTCAGGTGTCAAATGTGATGCTGTACCTGGTCGTTCAAATCTTACCTCCATCTCGGTACAACGAGAAGGAGTTTACTATGGTCAGTGCAGTGAGATTCGTGGAACTAATCATGCCTTTACGCCTATCGTCGTAGAAGCAGTGACTTTGAAAGATTATGCGGATTGGGTATCCAATCAATTAATCCTCCAAACCAACTAAACCGGGGAAGCTGAAGCGGAAATGCAATTCTCGGGTGAGGGAAGGGGGAAGCTCCAGGAAGGCTTCGCTCACTCGCTCAAAAAGCTCTAACGCTCGTTTACGAGTGGAGTGCATAAGCCCTTATTGAAGTAGGGCGAGGCCTTACTACACGAGCTTGTAAGTCAAGCACGGAACGAGCCTTGTCTACGAAGCTTCGCTTCATCATCTTGCTTGCTTTTGGCGAAGCTTAACGCACTATAACATAGGCATGCATGATGGTATGGTAGGAAGACTCCTTTTAAGGCCGACCACTACATAGGAGCGATAGGAAGCCAAGCCGTCAAAAGGAAAGGCGAGCAGCCCTTATTGCAATAGCAAACGGCCTACTTATAGCCCTATTTATACCCTTTCTCGGGGACTTCAACGGGCCTTACAAGCTCAATAAATTGCAATTCTTCACCTTTTCCTCAGACAGTGGGAATGCATTTTCTTACTTGATTGACATTGGCAGATATGTGTACCACACCGAACAAGCAATATGTCATATGCTTGATGTACCAGCCAAGCCAGCTCTTTTTTTCTCAGTTCCCTTATCCTTAGCGCAAAAGTAAAAAGAAAATGAAAGAGAGTTTGTATTTGCAAATGCAAATGAATATGGATCTAAATAAATTAGATAATCAATAAATAAGAATTGGAAAGAAAAAATATCCTTCGCCCCTTATCTCTTCATCATCGTCGGTTCCGTCACTTGTGGTATTCGTTTAGAATCTTGTTGACCCTACTCGCTTACTCCTATTTTCCTTATTTCTTTTTCTACATAATTAATTAGAACTTTCTTGAAAGAATGGGGTTCTCTCTGGGGGGCGCACCCTCTCTTCCTTTTTGAGAAAGATGGGCTTGTTTTTTTTCAATAAGTTCTATTGCTTTGACACATTTAGTATATAACATAATATATATAAGAAAAGTACTAAAGGCGAAGGGCATTCTGTTGTACAGCTACTTTGGTATAGTTACAAAGGTAACCGGTAGGTGACTGTTTAATCGACAGTAGTTACGAAAGGGGGAAATAGCTCAGTTGGTTAGAGTGCTGGTCTGTCACGCCAGAAGTCGCAGGTTCGAACCCCGTTTTCCCCGCCCGATCTTTCTTTCTTCCCGAGGTCATACCTCTGCCACTTTACCCTGAGTTTCACTAAGGCATATAACCCCATTCGGGTAAGAGGAGCAAGCAGTGGGGACCATCTATTTATATGCGTGTTAGCATCAACAGCATCTTTTTGAAAGTAAATTACATCGATCCTCGGTGCTGGGTACTCAGGTAAGTAAATCCTGAGGATAGAACTAGAGCAAGTAAGCTCATCGCACTATCAAGTCAGTCAGGAACTAGTCTGCCAAGCTTAAGAAGAAGTGAAAAGTAAGCAAGTTGTCATCTAGTGAGGGCTAAAAGACACAGAGAACATCCCCCCTCTATTTGCCAATAGCTTCCGCCTTCCTCTCTTTCATTTCATGTCGGTTCAGCCGAGCCAATAGATTCCATAGGCGGGTCAGTTATAGCTGTAGTAGCCTTTGATTAGGTCCTTTCAATAGACTTTCCGTAGCTCAGTACTGCTGATCGTTGACGCCCGCAACTGTACTTACGGCTGTACTTGTGAAAAGAGATAGAGCCATCTTGCTATGACTCAAAGATGGTCAAAAAGCTAATAGATGGGCCACAAAAGGTAGAGGAGAGGGGGTAAGAAGAGTAGACTTACTACTGGATACAAGATAGGGTATACAACTAAAAGGGTGAGATAGAGGAATGAAATGAGCCAGTGAAACGGTCCACGACCACAAGTATTGAGCTATAACCATAAAACTTGGGGAGTGCCTCAAGAAAATCCATTGAAATAGAAGACCCAGGTTGTAATGGAACAGACAAAGGTTGAAGAAGACCAGCAGGAAGGGTGTGCTCACTCTTGTTGAGTTGACACACATTACAGTGAAGAACAAACTTGGAGGGAGAAAAAGAAACCAGAAGGGACCCATTGTTTCTGTGCAAGTCGAACAATGATGGAAAAGCATCCAGTATGTAGCCGACATATGCCAACAACCCAAATGCACATATGCTAGTTAAGTTGAAACTCCTAAATTAAAGCACAAGCAACAAAACTACTTTTTTGAAGGCGCGGAGCGTTGAAGAAGAGCATAGCTCGATTAACACAACTAGGGGCAATATGGTTCATTTTCCTAGAACACCACAACAAATGTCCCTACCAGCTGTTGCCAGTGAAGCTGAAACCATGGCTACCCCTCAACAAGCCTCTAGCTCTTATCCTAGGCCTGAACCGCCTAAACCTCCAATTACCGTACCATTGGTACTGAATACGACCACCACTCACACCTATTCCAGACCTTTAAACCCCTGACCACCTAGACCTCTAGTAGCAGAGCAACTAAAAGACCCAATCACAAAAATAACCCTCTCTATCCCCCTCAAAACCTTGGCACGAACACTTGTTTCCAGCCACCTATGGCCTTCCTCACAACTCAAAACATGATAATATTAGACCTAATCCTGCACCTCCACCACCACAACCAAGACCCAATTCAATACCAAATATCCAATTTTCCCAACCAATACTTTTGCCCTATGTTGGAAATTCCATGAAACCAGAAGTGCCAATATATACTTACCTTAACCAACCGCTTCCAACTCAACAGCATGACCCGTACCAATACCTGCAAGAACAAAGGCCGCAAAATCAATATCAATATGGGCAGCAGATACATCAACCTCCTAGAGTTTATTTTCCAATATTTGAAGGGGCCAGGTCTTGGATACAAAAGTGTGAACATTACTTTTCGGTGTACCAAGTTACAGATTGGTACAAGGTAGAACTTTCGGCTATGCACCTTAGGGGGAGAGGTGAAAGCTGGTACAACAGTTTCTTAGTGAATAGGGGACAAGTATCTTGGCAAGAGTGAATTCAAGAGATTGTAGGGAGGTTTGAGGTAAGAAATGTGGTTGGTGTAGTTGATGAGTTTAATCACTTGAGGCAAAGAGGAAGCCTAGAAGAGTACAAGTCACACACAATTGGCAGAATTGAGGGCTGCCATGTTGAGGTGCAATCCCTATTACGATGACAACCTTTTTCGACAAAGTTTTCTTGGGGGTATTGTAAATAGAGATAGATGTTTCGTCCGGCTCTGAGAAACAATTCGGCAACCCCGCTCTTCCCTTTGCCTCTTCCACATCTATTTTTGAAACTTGATTCGGTTGAGTTTGAAGCAAGGATCTAATCAGATAACGCTTTGTTCTCCAATGAATGGAGGTGGAATAATTTATTGAGATAGAGAAAGCTACATCTCGACTTTATTTAAACGAAATAAAAAGGTTAGTCCTGCTCCTAGACTTCCAATTCCAAGTAGTAGTAACGGAAAGGAACAGGTTTAGGAGAACTTTTTTAATGTCTTTCTTATAGCGATCGCTGAAAGTCAGTCAATGCCCTGGCTTCAATGAATGAAGACCGATGGGCTACGAAGTGGAGATGATGTCATCGTGTCATTGCTCGTGATGTCTTCACCAGGATTTGACTTACCAATTTGAAAGGTACCGTGCCAGTGGTTCTATCATTTAGATAGAGAGTGATCTTTCCTTCTTGTCGAAGAAAGATATGACGTTGGGAAGGGAAAGGGAGTAGAAACGTTTTCGTAGCCTTGGGGCGAAGGGCTGAGAGTTCCGTGATCCAGTTCTTTGAGCATACATAGGTTGAGGATGGAACTCCTATAGCAATCGATGTGGAAAAAGGCAACAGCCGAGAAAAGCAGAAAAAGCGAGTGAGATCTTGACTTTCTATTATCATACAACATAGAAGTATTTAATCAAATCAGAAAGAGCCCTGGGATTTGACCAAAACGGCATAATTGAAAGCTCTCGTCTCAGTCGCTCGCCTAAGAAAAGGTACCGGGTTGCTCCGTGATGACGAATAAGCAACCCAGCCCAATCCTTGCTTTCATAGAAAAAGGTGAATTTACTCGAATATTCGTTCAATGACTCAATATTTAGTAATCAAATCATGCGTTTGTTAGATCATTTAGTGATAAATAAAACGGGAATAAAGAGAGAGTCCTCACCTCAATATCGACAACAATGACCTGGCAAGTGAAGTAAAGTAAAAGCAAAGTAGAGCCCGGTTGATGTCAAACGTTTTCAAATCTTACCCACCATATCCATTCATGCACGTTACTAGATGAAAAGTAAAAAATAAAGCAATGATGGTTTTTATCAGAGCCACTTTACAACCGGTTTAGCAACTTCTTCATGCCCCTACGAACGAAATATTTGGAGTTTGACAACTGGTTGACGCCGGTTGATACTCGAATGAATATATCGCCGGTAGATACTTGCTTTTCTAATGAGGTAGACACTTTTGTATGTTAAGGTTTCCACTTCAAACCATCCAGATTTACACTTCAATTTCTCGTTGTTGACACGGTTTACACTTGACTTCATTCAAACTGACACTTATGTATCTATCTAGGCGGGCGGGCACTTAACCAAACTCAGGTTGACACAAACTATACAAAAGTCTTAATTAGGGTGTTTTTTTCCGATCAACCCGAAACTCCGAACAGAACCGACCCTGACTAGACCTTTTCCCAAGCAACTCCGAATACTGGAAAATATGAATGAAATTCGATAAGAGAAATCAGAGCATGTTTCTAAATTTGTGATAACTACTTATTTATGAGTGAGAAATGCTTCATGCGAGCACCCTTGGCGGCCTGCTTTTGAGATAGGGAGGCCATGCTCGTATCTATGCTTTTCATCATTGGTCTGGTTTACTCGTACCCCACCCCACAAGGTACATCTTCGACTACCGTGCTTCTTATCTTGACGCTATACATTCAGTTCAGTCAGTCCCAGAGACTTATCCTTCAGAAAAAGGTAATCCACCCATATTGGACTTTTCTTCACCTGGCCTTGCGGATTCAATACCGAATTCTCTTCGCATACCGGCCTGCTAATTCCGGGATTAGCTGTTCTCAATGACTGGTGGATGCCTCTTTTCTACCTTAGAAATTGTTTTTTATGTACCTTCTCCCTCTCTACACCTTTTTTCCGCCTCGCCGCCCAGAAAGACCTATAGAAGAAGGAAGAATTCAATCCGTATACTCCAAGCGCCGTAACTATCACACTTTCCAAGCAACCCTCCAATGAAGAAAGTGCAATTGAAACAATCAAGAACGGAAAAATAATTAGACTCCCTCGTCAATTGTTTGGATTGGAATTAGGCTCAGTCGTCCTCTTCTATTTCGGGCAGTAGCTCAGCCCGTTCCTGGCCTTCCTTTACTGAATCTATTAGTAGTTGCACTTTTCGACATATGCCTTTATTTAGGCATTGGTTGTAGGCATCCCCTTCTCTTCAAGGAATTTCTGCGCCCGGTTCCTGATCAAGTGTTGGAAAAACCGGAATATGATGCTTTCTACTTCAGCAGTAGGGTTGGCCTGAAGGTAGCCCATAGAATAGATACGGGCGTGTTCTACACAGGAGTTCTTGTAGAACATGTTCCAATCAAACCTCTTTCCCTTCGTCTCCGGTTTTCAATACGAACAAGTGTCATCCTCTTCTCCCATCGTTTGGATGGAATACCCACGTGGAGCTGACCTTCACTTTTCAGAGACAGGAGCAAGCCGATAATTTGTAGCCTCCCTGGTTGTTTTCTGGAAATTTCAGTAGAAGTGAAGCCCTGTAGGAGCTCCCTAAGGACTCTAGCTAAGACCTTTTTGAGACCCTGGGTGACTCGCGTGGACTTATCCCCTCTCGGTAAGCCGAAGAGCATATCGTCTGCGTAGCGTGCGTAATAGAAGACTATGGCCCCATCCTCTCGGACCATTACCCTTTCAAGCTTGGCATCCAATATATGGAGATAGCAGTGAATGAGGACAGGTTCAATCGGGCTTCCGAGCGGTATTCCTCGCTTCTGGCACGTGTAACTCTTACCTTTTCTATTTACGTGTGGTTTTCGTGAAAACCTATTTTATCAACCTATGGACTCCTTTCAATGACAGAGTCTTTGGAGCAAATTGGTTCAGGATTCTAAGGTTAGAAAAGAGTTACCACTCAAGGGAGGAACAGGATATGTGGAAGGCTATCCTGGTGGCTCAAGACTGACCGGTATACCTGGACCAGTCTATATTGAGCCATATTCATCAATTCGTCAGGCAATTTGGCCTCACACAATGTATCCCTATTCCACCAGACGCTTAATCAACCCTGGAACACAAGAGAACCCTTCTTATCGAAGAGAATTGCGTATTAAACAGATGAAAGAAATAGCCCTAAATATGTGCATCGAGTAAGTCATTACCTTCTATTCGATCTCCAGTATTGCTCATCAAGTACTTGATCAGATTCCTCTTTTTTCTTGCAATTGCAAAGTGGTGGAAAAAAATTGTATTTCGGTCACCATTCATAGCCAATTGGCTCTGCCCCGCTGGAGCCATGCTACTTCTTCTTGTTTAAACAGGTTCTCGAGCAGCAGTCAAATTGACTTCCCCTGCTTGAGCGTAATGCCCGCCCCTGGTGTGGTGGAAAAAGCCTCGTTTTCTATTCCTTTTAAAGCTGCTGATGCGAGCTACCGAACAAACAAGATTAGTACAAAAAGCCACAACTAGCACTAGCTTTCGTGATTGCTTCTTTTTACCTTTCTCACTCCGGTAATTGCTCCTTCTCCAAAATATCACTACGGACAAGATGAGCTAATAGAAAAAGTTAGGGCAACAGATGATAGCGACTCGCCAGACTCGAACTGGCATAGGCGGATCGGATCAAACGAAATTAGCCTTTCTTCCATCAACAGGAATCGCTTTGATTTCGCAGTTCAAGAGGATGGTGGGGGCAACCTCTCTACATCTGCGGGCCGGTAGGCCAGCCAACTAACTCTTCAAATGAAGAACTGATTACTCCACATCTATGAACCTATCATTCCCCGCCCTTTCCCATTATTTCTTTTTGTATCACACTAGGACTTTGCCTCTTTTTTGGAGGAAAAATATGGAAGTAGAATCTCCTCTCTTTTAGAGGCGTCTTCCAAATCCAATTTCAGATCAATGAGGTCTTTCAGAGAGCTGCTGCTCTTTCCATGAAATTCTAGGATCTCTTCGATCCTATGCGCAAAAGCAAGGTGTGAGCCCGCGACCCCTCGATCGCTCTCAGAGTCAATCGGCCCAAACCGGGTTATGAGCTCAACGAAAAAAAACTATTTTGTGAAATTGCCTGCAAAACTGCCTTGCAAGCGTTAGCGTCAGCGTCAGCGCCATCTCCCGATGGATATTTTTTGCGCATCTCCAATAGCGCCTTGGCCCTATTTTCTTCTTCGTCTATTGGGGAAGAAGAAGAGGTGGAGTAGCAAGAGGATCTCATCCCTCCTGCGGACTTCCCCGTACTCAAAGTGACTCTGAGAGATTGCGCTTCTCTACTAATCGCATTCTGTTCAAGAATCACTGTTTTCATGATCGAATGACGAAATAGATATACGAACTGTATAGGATCATTCGCTGGGATGGGATAAGTGATTCTTTTATAGGATTCCCATGGGATCGTAGAATCAACTAAGGATGGAATAGGTATTTGTGATCGATCAGCTTCCAGTATGACCGAAGACTTTCTATCTGCATTCAGAATAACCACACAATCAGGTTGTTGGTTCAACCCAAAATTGATCTTCTTCTTTCTTGAACGGAATTTTTTTTATTTGCAAAAGAATTGGTCAAAAACGCCCCGATCTTCCATTGAGAATCATCGAAACAATGAGAATTCACATTTCTCAAATAGCTTCTTCAATAGCTCGCCATTTCTTCCGTTATCTCATAAATAAATAAATGATTGGTCTTTAAAAAGAAGGAACGGCCTTTTTGACGACTGGGAGATCCTATAAAATGAAGAGCGTTTCGTAAACAAATCAATGTCTTGTCTGAATCGAGAATAGCAATTCCATTTCTTGAACCACGGATATAGACTTTGAAATGGTGATCAGCTACCCGACGGCCGAGATGTGCATTCGTACAAAGTAATTTAGTACAGACTATCGAAAGCATTGTCATTTTGCGATTTGAGTTCCGGAGATACAGGTGGTAAGTTATGGGTAATGCGGGGGAACTTTAAGACGAGATAGAATACCTAATATGGGAGTGGTTTAAGTGAGAGAATAGCTCCCTTACCAAACCAACTGAGCTATTTGCCATGTTTTTGACAAATGACCTAACTTTGATGTGATGTGCCCGGCTAGCCCGGATCATTCTTAGAGCAGTCGAGGTTACCGGAATTGCGGCCTTCCGTACAAGAACTGACACTATTGTAACTCGCTATGGGCCTCCTGCCTTCTCGAAAGAAACTGGCTTTTGAAGAAATTACTCTATTTTACGCATTTAGTTGAAGCGGATTCAAAGAGCTCTATCGAGCAAGGAAGGAGTATACTATACTGTAGCTGGATAAGCTAGATACCAAAACTTTGATAAAGATTGAGGCAACCCATTTGAGGAAGAACCGGACGGACCCCTGTGGAGATGGCATAAACAATCCTTTGACGAACTTTCTAGTTAACATAGAATATATGAGTTTTTTCTTCTAATTACTACTACTAACATTATTCAATCTGGTAAAAAACAATTTATTAAGCTCATCCCGCAAGCACATGTACACATCTTGGATTTGACCGTCTTAAGATGGAAGAAGATTCGTTCTCCTACCCATTTCTAATTTAAGCAAGAGATAACTCATAATTTGATATGCACTCGCACTCGCATCTTGGGTCACTGGAACCTGATGATAATTACTCACTCCTTCATCCTGAGAAAGGATCTTGGCTATGAAAAAAAATGGATCACTAGCTTGCGCAGCAAATTGAATGAAACTTTCGTCCGAAGTAAACATTTCAGTCTGGTGTTCGTTATACCATTTAAGGGCATCATCTAAGTTCGAGAACTTTGGATACTTAAAGGCTGCAGCACATGCTAAGTGTTGACTGAGATTCTTTTTTTCCGACAGGTGGTTTTGTGCTTGAGGTTGAGGATGATCGGCAGAAAAGAGTAATAAACTTTTTGACAAATCACGCTCATGAAAATGCAATACACCTGAACGGTAGATTCTACCACGGAAGTCCATGAATGCTGGCAAATAGAATTGATAACCTTTGTATGCTGATGCAAGTCTTATTAAAAAATCTTCATAACTAGCCTGCTGCACCTGTTTTCATAATTTATTTAACAGTATGTTATAGCTACAAGCATTCTTAATACCTTTGACGTTATTGAAGTAGCACTCCCTCAATATGTCTGAGGCTTCTGTCGGATTCACGCGAGCCAGAGCATTTGGTAAAAGAAGCCCACACTCAACTAAACATTGACGATTCTTTTCCAGAAATCTCAAGAGCCTTTTGTTTATTTCAAACACTTGAGACTGAAGCCCATTCAAAATATCACACATCTGCTTGTATTCTTTTTTATGTTACTTTATATAGAAGTGGTTTAAGTCATGGGAAGTTAATAGCCGAAAGTGATTCTAGATATCCCCCGTGGGTTTGCATAAGTAACCTCCTATCAGATCCGATAATGTATCAGGATCAGACCCCCTCTCTGCTGGTTGCCAATCCAAGGGTTTGCAAAGCATCGGAAGATTGAGTTTGATAGGGAGCAGATTTATGTTCAAATTGCACATAACATAACAAGAATTCTCTATATACCCTTGACCTTTCTTAAGAACCAGCACTGGATCTTCTTTTGTTACTCCCCTATCTGTTGATATATGTAGAACATTTCTTTCAATCATGAATTGGAGCAAATATTTCCCGATATCATAATGACACTGCATTTTTTCTTTTTCTCTTTTTTGCTAGCACCTTTGGGCTGAACAACATCCTTAACTGATTCTACCTTACTAGTGAGTACTGCTTCCACCTTACCACTACCTGGTGCTTTGTATTGTAGAAACCTTGCTTGTTCTCGTACAGTCGAATTAAGTTGATCTATAAATCTAGCTGCCTTAACTGCGGATGATTCCTGAAGAGTGTTGAATACCAAGCCTAGTACATGAATCATGATAGCCTCAAGCGTATAGATACCAAACATCTTAAGCATAGGTAAGCTACTTGGTAGGCAACCCTTTAGATATTGCTTAGCGTTAGGCTGATCTTTATTAATCAAGAACTTTACTATGTTAGGAGTTACTTTAAATAGATTATCCTCATCGAACTTCATTGTGCAATTTGCAATTTGATTCTATAAATCTATTAATTCAGTATCGGAAAACACACCATTTTGATTCTTCTTTTCATTAATCAACAACTTTCTAACATCATCCTGATACATATCAACATTAGAAGTCTTTTTCTTTTGTCAATATCCAACAGCTTAGCGTAGTAATCGTTCCAGAACTCCTTAATAATACGAGCATTTTGCAAAGATTTCTCATTCTCAATGCTATCATCATATGTCTCGGAACAATAAAATAGAACCTGCATACTTTTATTTGTTACCCTTAAAAAACCGCAGTAAGGATACGAATACGACTGAAATAAACTACTAGAATCTAAATATAAGGAAATGATCAGAATAAGTACTAATGCTCTGTATAATACTTTTCCCTGAGCGATGGTTTAGCGGATTCGGAATTGTAACCAGGCATCCTGGGTTTTATACCCGATTCAACACTAGAGCATGCAGCCGATCCTGGATACATAACTCTAAAAAGTGTGTGTGCAGTTTTGGATCTTTATTGGTAGCCAGTCTTTCACTTCTGCCTCCCCACTCCCATGCCTTTCTTGGTCGGACCAACCCAACCGGCGATTTCCGACAAGTCTTTCTGCTTAGAGCAAGAAGCGGAACCAAAATAAAGCTTTCTTGATTTTCATTTATGGATAACCAATCCATTTTCCAATATAGTTGGGAGATTTTACCCAAGAAATGGGTACATAAAATGAAAAGATCGGAACATGGGAATAGATCTTATACCAATACTGACTACCCATTTCCATTGTTGTGCTTTCTAAAATGGCATACCTATACAAGGGTTCAAGTTTCGATCAATATTTGCGGAGTGGATCATCCCTCTCGAAAACAAAGATTTGAAGTTGTCCATAATTTACTGAGTACTCGGTATAACTCACGCATTCGTGTACAAACAAGTGCAGACGAAGTAACACGAATATCTCCGGTAGTCAGTCTATTTCCATCAGCCGGCCGGTGGGAGCGAGAAGTATGGGATATGTCTGGTGTTTCTTCCATCAATCATCCGGATTTACACCGTATATCAACAGATTATGGTTTCGAGGGTCATCCATTACGAAAAGACTTTCCTCTGAGTGGATATGTGGAAGTACGCTATGATGATCCAGAGAAACGTGTGGTTTCTGAACCCATTGAGATGACCCAAGAATTTCGCTATTTCGATTTTGCTAGTCCTTGGGAACAACGTAGCGACGGATAATTCCGAATCTACATAGGTCTAGTCCAGGGGACAAATCAATAGGAAATGCTATTTGCTTCTTAAGAAGAACTTTTTTGAAATGAAAGAGTTTCCACGGGCGTCGGATATCATTTCTTCAAATAAGGAAGAAGTGTTATCGAAGGATTTCCTTCCATTCTTCCTAGTATGGAAGAAGTAAAGAAAAAGTACTGCGTGTCGATCTATACGAAAGGGCACTGGTTTTTTCTTTCGGTTTCATTGATAGCAAAAGAGTACGCTAGCTAGCGGAGCCTGAAAACGCTTGCTTGCGCCCCACCCCTACGGAAACTATTGCCTATGCTTGCTGCTCGCTCAATGTCAGTAGAAGGGAAGAAAAGATAGTCACTCCTTTTAGGAACATGGTGAGCCTTACTTACGACTGTTGCACTTCACTCGCTGCTCGTTCATTCACTTGCTCATGAACTCGCTGCTTCGCCAGAAGCGACTAGTCGCCTCCTTTCCTCCACCGAAATTTTTCCTAAATTGGCTGTGACTGGAAATCCTTTCTCTTTTCAATAGAAAGAGAAGGTATTTAAGCAATGTGTGTTTTGAGATACAATCAATCGAAGAGAATAAAACTGGGTCCAATAAAAAACAGGAATGAATTTATTAAAAGGGATTGGAAAGGGATAAGTACAAAGGGATTCAACGATCTAAAAAATCAAAAAGGGTTTAATAATCCCCTCCTATGAATAAAAATTAGTAAAATAATGTGGATGAATAAGATTTTGCTCTATTTTGGATCGGATTTGGCGGCATGGCCAAGCGGTAAGGCAGGGGACTGCAAATCCTTTATCCCCAGTTCAAATCTGGGTGTCGCCTGACCAAAAAAATACTTAGGATTTCTTATTGTACTGATTGAACTCGACAAATTCTTGCCCTGCATAAGCAAAGGAAAAGAACTAGGCCTGTCGATACTGGATTTTACCATAGTTCTAGTTCTAAAAAAGACTGTCAATTTCTTCTTAAAAATAGGGCTCTGGCAGTGTTCTGGGTAGTGGCCCAAACCGATACCAATAGGGATGAGGGATATATACTTATGAATTTCATAATTGATTCTATTCCGCAATTCATAACTACGAAAGTAAGAGGTCGGAAATCTTTTTATCCAAAGGTCCCTAAAGGACATTCCTTTTTTGCTCCTAGGATTGAAGAAGAGATTATACGAAAGACTATCAAGACTTCCTAATTATCTGACACTACCTACACTAAAGTAAGGTCTACTGACTCTGTCTGGAATTAGATTGGATAGGCTGATGGGAAATTTAGGAGTTGTGGAAAGAAGAGACTTTCTTTCCATACTTACGAGAGACTCCGAGTACTCAAACATTCAATCAGGATGGTCGGTTAGCTCTTATCTTTTAGAATGACTTAGTAAAAAAAAGTAAAAGTAATAAAGAAAATGAATCTCCTAACTCGGTAGCCCATGAGGTTCCAATGGTTAGTTTTGGATTTTTTCAGGCAAGAAAGCAAAGAAGAAGGGAGGATTCTCTATTACCAACTTCCCCCATTGTCCTGTCCTCATTGGTCATTCATCTTTCCCGATCTAGTGCCATCGTTCTTCAAGGTGCCGGAGGGTTTGAAGCATACCTACTACCCCTCCCCTGAGCTTAGTTCAGAGTTGCCTCAGCGCGCTCGAGTAATAACTAGGAAAATCAAGGCTAGACAGGTCTTCGAGCCAACTTCAGGAAGAAATGCAAGTGAAAGAGAATGCTCTCGAGGGTGCAGGAGTCTTTTCTTTCTTATTTGAAATCCAAATCGACATGCCTCAACTTGATAAATTAACTTATTTCTCACAATTCTTCCGGTTATGTCTTCTCCTCTTTGTTGGAAGATGAGTACACATTGGGTAATCCGCCCACGAGAGCCCAATCACAAGAGGCTCATACAGAAAGCAATCAGCCCATAGCCCAATATCGAGACCACAGCCTATTATTCAAACCACAAAGGATCCGTCTTTCATCGTCCAATCTTCTCGATCAAACATATTGACATCAATAATCCTTTCCATGGCCATTCACGGCCCGCGAAGATCAACCACTCGTGACCGAGATCACTATCCAATCAAAAACCAGACTTCCAAGATCCATCTCACTCAGACCCTTTTGAATGTAGCGGATAAAAACGGAGTGGGGCTATCGAATTGATATGTATTCGAATCTTAGGAGCTGGTAATCACTGATATGCTCATATTGGTGACGTTATTGTTGCTGTAATCAAAGAAGCAGTGCCCAAAATGCCTCTAGAAAGATCAGACAGAAGTAAGACGAGTTGTAATTGTACATACATGTAAAGAACTCAAACGTGACAACGATATGATAATACGATATGATGACGGTTGTCATTGATCAAGAAGGAAATCCAAAAGGAACTCGAGTTTTTGGTGCGATCGCTCGGGAATTGGGACTTATGAATTTCACTAAAAGAGTCTCATGAGCTCCTGAGGTGTTAAAAATACTAGTAGTAGAGACTATGATATAGTAGGGTATCAGAATATAGAAACCGTTTTGATATAGTTGAAGCACAGCCAAAATATGGTTTTTTTTGATGGAATCTTTGGCATCAGTCTATAGGCTTTCTAGTTTTTAGAATTTCTTCTTTGGCCGAATGTGAAAGATTACCCAGAGGGGGAATTAGTTGCGGGTTATCAAACCGAATATTCCGGTATCAAATATGGTTTCTTTTCTCTTGTTTCTTACTTATCCTTATTAGTTTCCTCTTTATTTGTAACAGTTCTTTACTTAGGCGGGTGGCATTTATCTATTCCCTACATATCCACGATTCTCCTAGTGTAGGAATCACACTAGTTATCTTGACCTTGATTCGGTCAAGCAGTTTTTCCTTACTATACTCCAGTACGAACAGGAAAAGAATCTGTGTACTCAACGGTGCATTAGTAATTATCTGGGATTTATTTGGCTCTTTAAAGCAAAACGGTGTCTTGACTCTCAAGAATAGTGCGTGTTAATATCCATGTAGATAAAGATAGAGATAGCAACGAACTGGATGCATAGTCAAACAAAAAACTCGTGACTTGTTCTCGTAGGCTAACTAGCCAAATCATAGGATCTAACACGAGACCGGATAAACACCGCGCCCCCGCCGCGTCTATCTATATAAGCTAATCCCTCGACCTCAACTGACTCCCAAATCTCAATTGCTTTGGCTCTCTCTCTCCCTCCCTTTCGCCGCGTGCGCCGTCCAATCCAAACCAATCCCAAGTCCCCACCCGCTCGCGGCGAGCAAAGCAAGATGATTTCCCCGGATGCGGCCCGGAACATCGTCAGCAATGTCATCTCCTTCGGCCTCGGTGCGCTGTTCGGCCTCGTCCTGTACGCCTGCTACTACAGGCCGATCCCCAAGAAGGAGAAGAGCGTAAAGCTCAAATGTGATTGAAGGCTCCTGGCTCCTTGACTGCAATAACAAGTGCTAGCTACAGTAAGAACAAGGGAATCTAGAGACCGAGACTGAAAGAAAAGGCTAGGCTACTTCTATTCGTTATTCGTTTCCCATATGATTTTCCATATTTTACCATAAAAAATAGGATGTTTTTAGCCATTTATTGTTAGTACTAAAATCAGGCATAAAGGATTTTACGGGAGGTAAAGAAGTTATTTCAACAACGTTCCTGTCATCAAATCCTGATTCAACAAAGCCATGCCAGCTGTGTTGGTCATTCCTCCGATTCAAAGTTCTCTTGGATTCCAAAAAGCATCGCTACCCGCATACTGAAGTTGCTTAAATCTATTGAATTCCACCTCTGCACCTCTTTCTTGGGGCATAGGTGAACCTATAATTGATAGTAGAGCGTATGCTAAATCCCCAACCCTCATGATGCACTTCGTTTGATTCATTCCGCTTATCGTACCACTTAGAGCTTTCAAACCCTTTTCTTAGCGCTGCGGTAATATGTTGTTATTTATAAATAGGAATGGTATGTTTAATAGCTCGCATATGTGTGTTTCAGATTCTATAGTACTCGGTTCTTCTGATCTCATCCGACCGTCTATTTCTCACTGATTGGGAGATTGGATTGGAATCCGAGGAGAACTGATTGATGTCATGGAACGAATGGGGCACTATGTTGGTTACCCACTGCTAGCCTAGCGGAGATTTCTCTATTTGTTGAAAGTGGAAAGGAGTCATATTTGAATTGGAAAGTTGGGCTCGTTCACTCACACCTTTCTTTGATTATCGATGACTTGGCTTCTTGCTCAAGTAAGCACCCGGCATACCAATTCATTATCCTTGGGGCTCGGCTCGCTCCTTCCTATCTACGTTATTCTTTCTTTGTTACTCTCGTAATGACGTTCCGAAAGAAATCAAGGTTACCAGGTCACAGCTCTGATTCTTCTTCCCTTATAGAACCTTCCCGCAAGAAATCAGTGGAAGCGGGTCCGCCCCTACAACTCATCAAATCAGCCTTCTTTTCTATTCTGCGCTGTACATATTCTCAAGTTATGAGAAAGAATGGATTTGAATGCAATTTGGAATTAACAAAATAAACGAATGAAGAATATTTTTACCTCTTATCTGATAAGCAATCAAAGCATTTGAACTGCTCAATGAACAATAAAGAAAGAGCTAAGGTAAAAAAGTATATGTGTTACTAATAGTAAACCAATTTTATTTGGAGTTTGCTTTCAGCTGAACATGTTATAACTACAAATGGGGTGAGGCTTGATTAGGTGGCTTTGCAAGAACTAGGGAGGAACACAAGTTATGTACTTTAGGCTAAACATAATAATTTAGAAGATCAACTTTTCCAATTGGACATAAACAAAAGCAACCAATAATATATATATATAAACTTCAATAATATTTTCTCTATGGTGAAGTAATTTCATCGATAACCACTAAACGATTAAGTAGCGATGTATGCAAAGCTATACAACGAACATTTCATAATACACTCGTTCTGCATATCTTTAGGATAAAAGAAAAAACTGCGAAAAAATCCGTTTTCCTAAATAAAAAGATCAAGAAATCTATTTTGTATGGTTCTTATTTCGTTGAAAACGTTTCCATGAGACTTTCTTTCATTGAAGAAGTCCATGACTTGTTCTAGGTGATATGAGGTTGAACAGGCTTTAGAAAAAATGCAAAGAAGGGTACATGAGGGTGGAATAAAAATCAAAAAGATGACCCCTTCTTTCTTCCTGAGCATTACCGATAAATATTCATTCTTTATACGTTAGGTTGGGTTTCAGATGTATATCATTTATTATATGAAACCAAAAAGAAGAAATGACAAGAAAGTTGTATATAGATGGAGGAATAAATTATGATGTGGAAAACAAGGCAGGGGTTCAAATCCTGTCATCCCTACCTATTACTTCTCCTATGGGCAGTAACGAGGGATCAATTGAGATCGATTCAAATTGGACAAAATTCAGAGTTTCATTTTTCTATATGCATGCGGTACAAAAATCATCCTTTTCTTTACTGCTTTATCTCCCGGAAAGCGCTCTTAGTTCAGTTCGGTAGAACGTGTGTCTCCAAAACCCAATGTCGTAGGTTCAAATCCTACAGAGCGTGATTCTGTTCTTGTTATGTCGAATCCAAAAAAAGAACTTATATAAATATAAGAAAATGAGACAGTAATGAGGTCCATATCGTCATCGTAATAAAAAGAAAGATCTGCAAACATTCTTTATGGGAGTCGGGGCTTTCTGATTTGAAGTTGCTGGAAAAGGACCTCTGTGATCGGTTGATCATTAGTCGTTTTTTTAAGGTAAGTAGGCAGGGGTGTCTTGATCGAAACCGAACTTCAATTCCACCCAGCTCTCCTGGTACATTACTTTAGCTAGAAACGGGAATAACAAGTAGTCTTCGCTTCCGAGGGTTAGGGTATAGCCCACTCCTCTAGTCCTGTCTTGAGCTTAGCTTTCTTGTCCGTTGAATTAGTTTCCAGTTCGAATCTTCCTTTTCAAATAGTTGGCCAAGCTAGACTTGATCTATTGAATAGGTCTAGCTTGCGCCTTCTATTCCTTTTGGAAGGGGGCTCGGGGGAAACCTTTTATCGGAAATAAGAGCTGAGTCAACTTGCCCAAATTTTCAATTCGCAAAATTCATGTGACTAAAATACATACCTTTCTTTAGTCTTTCCGGTATAGCGTCGCGTCGGTCGATATCGCAGAGTCTAATTTCCTAACTCGGATTTGAACTCGGTGGGTTCCAGCAGCTAGCCTACACTGGAGAAGAACCACAACCTGTGTCGTCTTGTTCTTAGCGGTGAGCAGTCTCTTTTTCCGTTCATTACCAGGGAGCTACAGATGACACTGATCTAATCTCAAATTAGTCTAGCTACCATGATCTTCCTGGTTGACTGAAGCGACTTACATTCAGGGAAAGTGTGGTAAGGCGGGTAGCCTTGCACTGGCCATTATCCCCGGGGGCTGATTTTTCTCGATAGGATCGTGGCACTTCGAAAGCTAGTCTATCGAATGTTTCTCGAAGCAACTGTAGTACGCGCTGAGAGTTCACAGGTCAAGCTATGTCAATTCAAAACGGCCTAAGTTTGAATGCAATTCTAGATCTGAAATAGGATCAGTTTCCGTACTTCTGTCTTTTTCAGAAAGTAAGGTCTGCCGGTTTGCCACTCCGAAGCGGAAAAGGAAAAGTAACGTTAGCCGGTTTCCAGTTCGTTAGCTGACTGCTCCGCCTTAACGCAAAAAGATAGGAAAGGAAAAGTGCCTTTCTTTTTTATCGGCTCAAGTTCCTTGCACTTTCAATAGGGTCCTACTTAGTTTTTTATGGAACGCGTTTTCAGGCGGATTCGTTTAGTAAAAGAGGCCTTGTGGTACCTAATATTTCCCCTGTTAAAACAAGGCTTCGATAGGTAGGGCCTCGAAGAGGCCTCCCTCGTTATTGCTCGTAAAACAAGTCTATCCTTCGGTTTTGCTTTTTTTAGGCTTCCTTAATTTGATGAAATCAAGCAGTTCGACCACAGATAGGATCGGTCGCTCGGGAAAACCCACTGTTTCCTGCCCTTTTCTGAACAGGGAAATCTGCTTTGAAAAGCTCCTTGTTGCTAGTTCGGTAAATAAAGAAAGAGTGTCCGACCCTTTAATGGACTTCCATTTAATAGCAAAGCAGTTCTATTCCTTGCCCGGAATGCTAATGTTCGGTTCTGAATGCATTAGGCAGAGCCCTTGTTTGCTATTAAAAAGGTGTCTAACAAGGACTTGGAGCCTGATTGTGAAGGATCATACTTCTGGTCTCGCAAAGAGAAGATTCTTGTGGAAATCCCTTCTTTCTAGCTTGATCAATTTCTGTAAGAATGAAGCTAGTGACATTAAACTTCTGGCTCTTCATTATGAAGTCAACTACATGCCAAGACCCTTTATTCCAAGTAGATTGCATCTGCATTCCCTTTTGAATCAATAAGGTATTGACTGGTTGTTTTCACCTTTCGAACGAAGGCCACTACTATTTGGAAAAGGTCCACGAGTTGAATCAGTAAGATTTCATCAAGAAGATTTATCACCACAGTGGCGTGCTATTTCATTGTTTTGTTATCTAGCCGGGCTAGAGAAGAGCTATCGCCATCATCAAACAAAGAAGCCAAGGACTGGTCAAAAGAGAGGAGGGACCACATTCTCGAATCCACTCATGGAAAATGCCCCACCTCTATCAAATTGGTATTCATCTCGAAGGAAAATAAGAGAGTTTTGTTTTGCCACAATGAGTAAACAACAAGTTTGATTTTGAAAAAGCCCATTCCTTTTTTGGGATAGTTTGCCAAGGAAAGTCGTACGAAGGCAAAGCGGACAACGGGAAAAGGTACCTTTAAACCTCGTTTCAGTACCAATATTCCCGCCTTCAAGGGCATATGAAGGAGCTCCTATTGCTTAAGAAAGTACAGCAGAAATAAAGTCTTTGGGTAGATGAGGTCACTGATTAGCCCGCTGAGCTGCTCTGTCCCCTCTACCGGGATGGGATGGTTTATGCGCTTGTCCCGATGAAGCTTAGGATCCGATAGAAACACGGGGTCAACTAAGGAAAAAAAATGGGAACCTTTGCATGACGCGCCTTCCTCAGGATGTGCGCTCTCTTTTCAGGATTGAGAATGACGACACAGCCTGGAGGTCTTTCGTCTACTTCTTCTGTCCAGGCCTGTTTGTATTCCCACCATACCTTTCCGCATCGTCCTTCTCTATTGGGGGCTCCCAACACCTCAGCCACACATCTTTTTCGTTCGCTCCCCATTTTATTCTCTAAGGAACCCTCTCCTTAATGAGCGTAGATTGATGGAGATGGCTTTTGTACCGGTCAATCTTTATATCCTTTCTGGCATAGTTTTGTAAAAGATCAGCAGGTGATCCGTCCTTTCTCCTCTGCCGTGGTTCATGCATTCTTCCTTTTTGGAAAGCGGATAGGGATCGGGTGAATTAGAGAATAGACAGACGTCCGTTGGCATTTCAGCCTTTCTTCTCCTTTCAGGGCCTATCCGAAAGAGAATCCAGTACCTCTTGGTCCTAAATATCAGAATAGGACGCGCAACAACGGAACAACAAGAGCAAGACCGCGCCAAGCTAAATCACAGTAGAAGTTATGGCCACTCAGGCTGGACCAAAACAGCAAGCGGAAGGTCTCCGAAAGTCCTACATTAGCACCAAGCCATCCCCCAAGGGAGGGTATAATGGAGTGTGGTAAAATCCAGTTGCTAACGCTCCTGGCTGTGGGTTCTTCACAATTAGCAGGGCTTCTATTCTAGTACAGAGATCACCAACAGTTAGACCTGACTCGGCAAATTCTATCCCATCATGGATTGATCAACCGATAGGAATTTGCCTATGATTTTTCCAACTGATATGTCGATATAGAAAGATCTCCTTATTTCAAAACCGCGGGTTCTCGCGTCATTTTCTTTAAAAGATATTAGATCACAGTGGGAAACTTTCAAATGAGTAATGGTTACCAGTCCATTATTCAAACAAACCCTTCGATGACTTATCGGCTGCCTTGCTTGAGGAAGAGTGTCACTAAAATGGAGACGAACCGGAATCACGTCCGATCTTGTTTCTTGATTGAGTAAAAAAGGGATATATGAAGTTAGTTCTCTTCCTCTGTGCATCTCCCTTATGGGTAAATCCCCATAATAAAGAGACAACTTTCGTGTAGTTTGTGATTTGATGTTACTGTTTCGATTTTCTCTCCGAGAAAGATTTCTTTTAATGGATCTCCTCTTGTTCCTCAATCTTCGGAGAATACGGCATTGGATTAGAGAAAGTTCTTTGTTCCGAACATTTCCTGGAAGTAGACGACACATTTTAAATCTTAATGCTGGCATGGCATATTTCGTTGAATCATTCTTTTTGGCCACATCGCGTATAAAGGGAATCGAACCCAACTCTTCCACGAACCCCCCACGAATGGCCCTCCCTTAATTCAATGAACTATGAGAATTCCTTTTTTCATTTTTTTCTTTTCAGTTCTCATAAGTCCTTGATATACTAGCAGAAACTCAATACTTGACCGACTGCGTCACAGTGCTCAGGTAAAGTGGCAGTGGTTGAAAGCGAGCGGAAACGTCAGTGTTTTCTGTGCGTTACGATAGTAGTGATGAAAGAAAATCCAATTCAAATATCTCAACGTAAAAGGAAAATCGTTTCACTTTGAAAGGAAAGCTAGCTATATGAGATCGAAATCACTCTATCTACGATATTCATTGCACCATGATTGAAGGACAATGAGGGGCAGGTTATATTCCCTTTCTTCTGATCGATTGAGCTCAAAGGCAAAAGGCACTAAAGATGTTTAAGATGTTTCATCAGAATTGCTATTGACATCGACTTGTCCGAGAGATTAGCAAGCACCTCAGGGTTGTGAGAAATCCATCCCCAAAACCCAGAATTGGATCTATTGTTTTCACTTTCTTTCCCAAACAATGTATCTGTTGATACCAGAATTGCTTATATTGCTCGCCCTAAGATGGAAAATGCGATAGAACCCACTTTACATACCTCCATAGGAGGAGATCCCTTAGAAGAGAGTGAAACAGGCAGCACAGCAATTCACAAGCCATAGAGAACGAAACTCGGAAGAAGATCTAGTTTCAAGTCAGCTAGGAAGACCTCTTTCTTAAATTAAAGGGAAGGGGTCCACATAAGCCCCAATTATTCCCTAGCTTGTTAATCCAACATATCAGTTGGCGTGTCTGAATAAGAAAGAGTTGGGTGATGGTTTTAGAAAACCCGAAACTAGCCATGCCCTAAAGAAAGTGAATTCCAATCTACGTGAATCACGAAAGAAGCAAAGCCGGTCAAAGAATCGATTATATGCCTTCTCTTTCCATAAGACCGATGGCCTTAGTAACGTAACGCACAGAAGGAATAGAAGACAGAGCGAGGGGATATGTCACGAGCAAAAGGGATGAACAACTACCCCTGTATACGTAGCTTTGTGTAACAGGGGGAACGACTGTTGAGTCAAAAAGCTGAGTGAGAAGGAAGCAAAGGATCGGTTGTGGCGGGATACGAAGTGCTCTGCTAAGCCAATACGAATGTTTACATACGAACCCACGCCAATACATACGAGTAGTAGGGGTATGGAAATTCTCATCAATTAAAGGTTAGGGCTCAGTTTTCGGTTGACTTTTCGAATCCTATCCTCTGTTTCTGGTTAAACCAATTAAATAGGAGTATCCGCCCAACTTTCATATGCTGTTGTTCCTATACGCTAACGGGTTCATCTTTATAGGCAATGATTTCATTTGTATTCCAATTCGTACGTATACCCCATCGCTTTGTTTACCATCCCTATCGTCTCGAATAAGGTTTCCTAGCCTAGCCCATCTCGGTGTCAGCTACCGAAAGAGAAAATTGGTCTAAGGGCAGCATCTACTCGTTCATCGCTTGCCTCACATTGAAAGAGGCATGGCTTCTCTCTTCACTCACTCCCCTATTTGCCAGCTTCAAAAGCATGGAAGAAGGTGTTCAAAGAACATAGTTTCACATCTACATTTTCTCCATTTGATCTTGATCAATAATTCACTTATAGAAATAGAATATAATAGAAATATCAAGAGAAACACTCTTCTTTCCGAAGATCCATTTCTAGTGGGACATCGTTCATAGGGAGCGCACATCCAATGCGCCCTCTACTCTTCACTCTTCACTCTTGTGCTCGATATCCTCTTCAACAAGGATTTGCGGCTCCAATCCCTTTATTTTTCCAAAGGTAAAAGATGGAACAGACCGAATCCAAGCCATATAATTGCTTGATGCTCAAGAGTGCTTAGTTGGAAAAGAGTTTTCTATGTCGTTCAAACTAATGCTCGATTTAGAATTCTATAACAAAAAAAGAAACAATCAATTAATCTATCTCACCTATATTATGAAGCAGCTGGTAGGCCTGATAGCGAAGTGAGCTTTGTGACTTTTAGTAGGGTTGTATCGTCCGTCTTCAACATTCATCCATAAGACTTATTTATTCGTTTCATTGTATCTCGAACAGAGGTAAGTCCAGCTTCCTCCTCTTTTCTTTCTTTTTGTTAGTGGCTTTCTCTTTTTAGAAGTCGAACTCTAGACTTGGCAAAAGTCCTATCCTTTCTTGTAGCAGAGCTACGTCCTAATTGATTGTATCATGCTCTTTCGGGTCGAGGCACCTCTAATGTAATCTTTGTCCAGAGGAAGGAGGACTTTCACAGAAAAACAAAAGTTGTATGCCAAAAGAGCCAATGTGAATTTAGGTTCAAAAGGATCAATAGCACATGACGAAGTTCAAGTGTCTTCTCTTCAAGAGAATAGAGCATAATTGTAGGATTATATGGATATCAGTGCTTTTATTCAATTCCCGAGGCACTCTTCAATGATTGAGGAGATTCCCGAGGCAGTCTTAGTGCTATTGTCAGGGTCACCAGCCTACTGTACCCCTTATTCTGGCTTAGCCTTGCTTAAACAGAAGAGGCTTGGTTAGCATCCTTTCTATCAGGTGTTGTTCTTTGCTACCAAAAATTCTTTAAGTACGCGGTGAAGTAAATAATAGTGCACTTGCTGACAGTAGAACCCCCAAGAAATCTCACAGTATAGGCCGATATCTTTGTGCAATGTCATTTACAAGCTATGCTCCAAAGTCTTGGCAAATAGGCTGAGAGAAGTACTGGATGAGATCATTTCCGAGGACTTATTAAATAGGGGTGCTTTTTCTACGAATATAATCAATTCCATAATGCTATCCGCTTTGACGAAGCAAATTAGATGACGGGCGATCTACGCCTCGAAAAGGAGAAGAAGTGGTTCTCGATACTGAGCAAAAAGTCACTTTCGATGCAGAAAGTAGGAAACCAAGGAAGCAGGCATTGGCAAAGAGTGAATCTTTATCCGATCCAATAATGGCTCAATCCGATCCAACAACGGTACTTCCAAAGGCTCCTTGGCTAAGAAAAATAATAGTTGTATTGGCAAGGCATGAAAGGGATTTTCTAATGCTATCCGAAGACGAATCGGAATACGGAACCGGAAGCCGTAGCCCAGAACCTTTAACTTGAGAGGAAGGGGAGGAAACCGGCTATCCGAACTGGCGGGTGGGTGGATACCCTAGTGCTTATTGCTTTGTCGGAGCAGGGGCGGAGAGGGATTCATTAGTTTGACAACACAAGGGTGTCATGTGGAGAAAGAGAATGGAACTATTCTCCGGGTACTGGTACCGCTTAAGCCCAAGCAAGTGAAGAAATCCTGTAAGATGGACTTGATTTACTTTCCTTTCCAAGACCTATACCATATGGTTTGGGTATACCACTATCACCTATCGAAATGAAACACTAACCTGCCCACGACCCCCTATACCGGATACCTTTGCTTTGAAACCAATGACTAGTAGAGGATTTCGAGGAACAACAGCAAAGGGAAGTAGGGATGGGCTTTCCTCGGATTAGTATTCGGATTTCGCTGGTCTTGCCAATGGTTGTTATTCAAAAGAAGGGTTCGCACCGGCAAAGAAGAATATATTTTCTAGTTGTAGCTTTCGAGGAGAAGAAGGATTGAATCAAAGGGACGAGCAAAGGCAAAGCAATGGCATGTTTGGAATTCCATAGAGGAATCCCCAAGCAAAGGCCAGGACGCTAACGCTAACGCTATTGATATTCCTAGCGCTTGTTTTCGTAGGATGCCGAGGACTCTTGCTTGAATACAACTAGAGAATTCTCAAAAGAATACGACTAGCTCTTTACCGCGGGGATGCGTTGAGAGGAATCAATTGTTTAACCCGGTGACCGGATAGGAGCCGTGACTGTGTGGGTAGCATTATCAAAAGAAGGAAATTTGCAGCGCTCTAAATTTCTCTATTTTGATTCTTTTTTAGGGATTGCACAATTACTGTACCTGCTTTCGCTATTGCTGTTCTGCTTTGCCGTTATCCGTCCCTTTGTTAGCATAATAGGAGGGTGCCTTTTTAGCACAAAACGATGAAATAACAACCTAAGCTTATCGGCATTAGCAAATTGAGAAATCGAATAGATCCCCGGCCGTTGGATAGGAGCACTGCCGTTACCGTGCTTAGAATTGATGAAACCCATGATCTTCCTATTCGTAGTTTTCTTACAAAACCCAGGATCTTCCTATTCGTAGTTTTCTTACAAAACCCATGATCTTCCTATTCGTAGTTTTCTTACAAAACCCAGGATCTTCCTATTCGTAGGTGGTATACAACTACCCCTATCCCTATTGTTTTGATACATGGCGTATTGGCTTTTCGTTTTTCTAGCTAAAGATCCATCTTTCCTGGATTAGTGATTACTTCAATCCATACCCCTATGGAATAACAAAAAGCAAGGGCAGAGGGACCTGGATCTGGAACCATACAATAATTCGTAGGAACCCACACCGGATAGAGGGCCGTCCCTTCCTCTTAAGAGGTGTAATTCTGTTTGGGGATGACATTAGATAATCCGAATCGTAGTCCTCGCGGGAATGGTCGCAAAATGCGAAGGAGTTTTGTTGTCGAAGCTGGGGATCTAGATAGGTACCGATCTCGGTGGGGATTTTCCTATTTTTTCTATGGAATTTGTTTCATTCCTTTCATGCACAGATGAACCTTCTGAGCTTTGGAAGTACCTTTGCCCTGGAGGATTGTCCCGTGATTGAGGGATTTCTCTACAACTATTGCGATTAAAGACATATGCAAATCCGAAACAAGGAAGTACGAAACTAAAGGGACTTTCTCTCGATGAACTCCCTAGTTCCTATGTTTGCTTTGAGGCAGTGGTAATTGCTAATGTGTGAACTATCACTATAGAAAAATAGATTGGAATCACTTCTAACATCAAAGATATGAAAATCTGGCCTATTGGGTGCCGATCCACTCGATCCTATGCTATGCATTTGTGACCAATAGAGGTAAGATCATGAATACAAGATGGCGATGAGTCATGCCAAGTTTGGGGAGTGTTGCTCGTACCCTCATTGCATGTTTTCAAATATGGCATACTGCCTGTGATTTACTATTGAAAAACAAGTCGACAGGAGAACCCGAGTGCAACCAGATAAGATTTCGCTTTCGAAAGACGACAATGGCAAGTCTCAATCAACTGTCATTAGATCAATAGTAAACAGGAGATTGCTTTGCGTATCACGGATCGAGCACAGAATAGAATGCTCGAACTACACTCTCCTAGCAAAAGGCAGGGCAAGTGAGTTCTACACGATATTCGATAATGAAACGAGCCTTCCTCCTTCCGAAACCCCCTCTCCTCGGCCCGGGATAGCGATAGACGTACGAATTCAATCAATGGCGATAATGTCATCCCCTTTCCTTAGATATAAAAGAATCATTCTGAGCGAGTCCATAAGAAGCGACCCGCTTTTTCATCGGTTCCGGGGGGAAGACCAAAGATCTTGCGTGACCAGAAAAACTCAGAAGAGAAAGAGAGGTATGCACTGTGAAGGAAGCCCTCTGACCCACTCTTCCTTCCCCCTACCTACCCATAAGGTAAGTAGGGGCCTCGGCATCTCTATTTCCTGAGAAACCTACTAAAACAACTTCGAGAAACCTACCAATTCGAGAAACAATACAAACCTACCAAAAAAATTTACTAGCCTCCCTTTTTGGGTGGCTTCCACTGCTTGTGCGAGTGAGCAATTATATTTCGGATATCCTGGGGTTCTAAGATCTCGAGCAGAGGAAAGTCCCGGGGGAACATGTTTACCATGAATAGGATCTCCCCAGGCTCAAGGAATGCAAGAAGTCTGTCTATCTTGCATTTTAAGCCAGGGAAATCCTTATATTCTGGGCACTAAATCCACATTTTAAAGGTTTCTTTGTAATTGTCAGGCGGTCCCCCCGCTCCGGAGGAGAAGCTTCTTCTATGGCTATGGCCAAAAGGAGAAATAGTCCTGTTCATTATATGGCTCCTAGAATCCAAGGCATTTCGTCGGAATACATCCTGTCTTTTCACCTTTGTAGTCCTATGCATAGTAAGTACTATAGCCCCAATCATAGCAACTAATAAAATCAGACTAGAAACCAAAAACCAGACGGAATAGTAGGTATAAAGTAAATTGCCCAATGTTTCCAAATTAGTCCAACTTCGTACCTTTCCGGCATAAACCGTATATCTCAGAGAGGTCGTATTTCTATGGGTTGGTAGTAATGGAATGGTTTCATTATCTAAAATGAAGAACATTTCCCACCAAAAGATCAGTCCAATAATACCACTCACTGGTAAATAGCGCAATACTTCTTCGTGAATCTCCGCTATTTGAATATTGAACATCATAACCACGAATAGGAATGAAACAGCAATAGCTCCTATATGAACTACTGGGGAGATCATAGCGGAGAAGTCGAGACCTAACAAAATAAGTAAACCAGAAGTGTCGCAAAAGACTAGGATGGGAAACAAAACGGAATGTACCGGATTTTTAGCACGTACAACCATCAAACCAGAGACCAAAGCAGGGCTCGACAAAACAGAAAGTATCATGGTACGTCGTCCTCCGTTGAAATGGAACTTGAATGCTGGAGCAAGAAGACGCATTCAAGTCGATCTATTACAACCAGCGTGGTTGTTCATATTTCATTTTCTTCTTCCAAGCCGACGCTCTTCTTATAAAAGAAAGCACTCACTGAATTACTTACTGAATCTCGTCTTTCTCTCGGCGCCGAGAATTTTTGACGTGTCCGGGTCGATCAGAGGTTCGGCTTGCTTCTCCCCCTCCCCCGCCTATGAAATGGATAACCCTTGCTGCCATAGCAGCAGGATTTTAAGGGCTTCTGTTGAAGCGGAATAGGAGGAGGCCATGCATTCTTGAAAGAATCTCCAACCCCCCCCCTTTACCTTCTCTTTCTATTCTATAAAAAGGCGAACATCTAATCTAGGCCCGGTCGCCTTTCTATGAAGGCGAGCAGCCCAGCCCCCTTGTTGAAATTTGGATATTAAGGAAGCCGTATTTCGCAATAGCAGCTCCGAAAAGCTGGGCTTAGGGTGTGCCTCCTGCGGTCGTTTCAGTGACTCAATTGGCTGGCTTCCCTCAGCTCAGACTGGTGTCGCCACCTCTCCTAGGACCGGAATGATTATCCCCGCCCGATGGGTCTACATTCATCCCTGAATGTCGTCGGGTACTCTTCACTTCCCCGCCATTCTTGTAACCGTCACCTGTAATCCGCGCAGGTGTGTCCGCACCCCCTAGAGTGGACGAGAAAGAAAGGATTTTTTATCGGATCAACCCCCCCAGGTTCCAAACCCAGGAGTTCACTTTCCCGTATGAGCATTCGGTACATATATAAGTCAGTGGAAGAGTCAAAGGGTCACCACTACTGAGGATCTCCCCCCTTATCTTAGAGGGTCGTCTGAGGGTTCGCCGCAGTTCATTGCTGTGCTTACACACTAGGCTACCCTTCTCCGAAAGCTCCGCGGGACCACCTATCACTAGTCTTCGGCCGGAGGGGTTTATTGCACAAAAAGGCCGGGACGCGGGCTCCCGCAGAGGAAAGCCCAACGAATGTCAGATGCAAAGCCCCGCACCTCATTAAGATCATATTGGCATACTCTCCTAAAAAAAGAGCAGACCCCATTGAAGACGGGAGTGAGGTACAACAAGGCCATTTCCGTCCACCTTCTCACGGAGCCGTACGTGGACGTTACCGCTCATACAGCTCCCAGCCAGCAAGCAGTTAGCTTTCCTCTAGAAGACATGGAAGTGTGGATAAATCGACAGAAGGTTTTTATTTCTTAAAAAATCGCCCTAACCGTCCTAAATATGGACGGAGAGCGGTCTCGAGTTTTTCGGGGTCCTCGAGATCGCATTTTAGGTCGAGTAGAGACGCTAGGGAGTCTGTGGGCTTCCCTTGGCATTTCAAGATGGCCTCTATCGTCTTTTCGAGAGCCTCCCGTTTGCCCGTCAAGGGGCATTTGACATCCAGAGACAAAAGCAGTCCCACACGAAACTGGGAATTTTCCCCAATGGACGTAACCAGCTCTACTTTCACGGTCTCAAAAGGAGAAGCCCCGAACGCTTGCAGTTGCTTTTTTCTCTTTATTCCTTCTAAGCGAGCCTCTAAAGACTCTACTCCTACTTTAAACTTAGAGTCCGATTCTTCCAATTCTTCCAAAGACAAAGTAGAACTTCGTTTTGAGGAGTTTGCCCCCCGTTCGCCGCCGTCCAGTCGGCGGCTACTCTGGGATGGATCGAGGTTTAGGCCAATAGAGGGGGCTTGCTCCCTTTCTTCTGGAGCTAAGGAAGGACCTGCGGGTGGCGTTTCCGGTAAAGGGGGAATCTCAAGGAGGGTCTCCAGACCTTCGAAGTGCCCCACCACCAGGGTTGGCGTTGTGTCGACGACCCCCTCTGGCTCCGGGCTAGAGGTAATTTCGATGATCTCCCCGGCCCTTTGTTCCTCGTCACCATCGCAATAACAATAAGGAGACGCGGTGACGTCGTCATCCAGAAGGAAAGAGAAAACCCCA
Source organism: Triticum aestivum (assembly GCF_018294505.1). Classification (NCBI taxonomy): domain Eukaryota; kingdom Viridiplantae; phylum Streptophyta; class Magnoliopsida; order Poales; family Poaceae; genus Triticum; species Triticum aestivum. Next base: position 681,088,465 of record NC_057795.1, on the reverse strand, counting down.
AAGGTACCGAATGGAATTCTACTTGTCGGGCTTGGATTCGTTTCGTTTATCAAAAATCGAAATAATAAATAACAACCCATAAATCAAAGAGAAATTACGATAAAAAATCTAAAGTGAAGCCAATCGCTTATAAAAAGAAACCAGTCTCCTTTTAAAAGGAACTGGCCAATTCACTTCGAAAAACTACGTTCTAACTTGAGCAGAAAAATTGGTGGCATTTGACATCTAAAGTTTCACCACCCCTACTACTGCCCGAAATCCTGCTTTGGTGAGCTTTCCCCAAGGTGACACCGAAGGTCTACCTCCTTTCGTGTGCCCCTCACCTCCTCCATGAGGATGATCCACTGGATTCATTGCAACATCATGAACAATGGGGCATCTGCCTAAGCACCGGCACCCCCACCACGCTTACGGCTCTATACCTACTAGACCTATATTCGGTAAAGCTTTCTTTCTATATGCTAATTCTCATGCAGTTCATATTGTCGATATGAGTATAATTGCCTCGAGAAATAGATAAGAATTCCTTCCTTTACCGGTAAATGAATAGGAATCAGGTTAATAAAACCGGAACTGTTTCCGCCTTCCTCTCGAACTGAGCTATTTCTCTGAAATATACAGTTTCACATCATTACAGGAAATCCTATACCTATGTATTACCACCCGGTATGGAGCCATCGTCGTCTTCGGCGTGGCGTGAAGACCTTCCCACGGTCTTCGAGTCGTTCTTGACTGGCTAGCAAGCACCAGTGGAATTTAACCGCCTTGTGGTCGGGACACCACCTTCTTCTCTAGAATCACGCAAGTGGTACCGCTTCCCATGGTAAGGAGAAAGACCTTAAGGCATAAACGTAGAGCCTGAGTCCACAAGATAGTATTTTCTCGGTGACGATAGTGGCCATTTTCCGGTTCAGTGGTTGTATCCAGAAAGATTCTAGAGTCATTTGCCGTACCCTCCCAACCAACCATCACATATGTCAAACTCATGTGAAAATAAAACGCACACAAACTCTTCTGTGTTGGCGAAACTCGTTTTCCACGATAACGTATTTGGTTTTCTGTTGGAACTCGGGCAGAAATGTGTGTCCCGGCTCCAACGCTATTCTAGAAATGCAAAAAATAGAATAATAGATGAATTAGAAAACTCAACTGTTCTTTGTGATTCGGTACCGCTTGAACTAACTGGCCCAATTCTTGGTAGGTACTTATTAGGGGGAGGGCCAACCAGCGAATGAACAATGATCTCCCGGTCCCACTTGATTCCTGGGGAATTTAGGGAACCCTGCGGACTTGACTCTTTTAAGAGGAAGAAATTCGAAGTGAAATATCTAGAATATTCTTTACACTCCATTTTCACACAGGTATGCCCCCCTACCTTTCTGTAGATTGATGCACTAATAAGACTCCAAATCCTTGGTTTGAGCATCCCTTTCCTCTCTTAGGAACTTCAAACAGAACAAGGCTAGGATCCTAATCTCTATTCCTTCCTCCTTGGCGTCAGATAACTCCAATAAAGCGTCGAAGAGCAATAGACTCTTTTTTTATAGAGCTTATCATTGTCATTGATTGACCAGCATGACTTATGGATTGCATTTTATACTGTTCTATTTGAATAGCTATATTCTAGAAAGGCAGAGGAAATAGACTTTCTTGCTCCTGCATCATTCTTGCTAAGGGCATCTAAGGAACTAATCAAAGGTTACGAAAGAGAAGGCTTGAAAAGGAGCTTACTTTTCCCGCTAATGCTACTTCCGCTATCTCGTAAGGAGGATACGACTCATAAACCTCCCTTGGTATTTGGGTAGGGAGAAAGATAATTAATTAGACTGAGTGAGGAATGTATACAACTACTGCTCGAAAGGCAATAAGAAGCACGCACTCCTACTAGACATGGAAGGAGTAAACCTAAAATATGCTTTCTTCCCTTATGTTGAATCGACTTCCTTGTCTCTTTCTAGAAAGTCAGCAGCTGGCCCAAGGTGACCTACTGGGAAATGAAAAAACAATTGGTTCAATCGAGTACTTATAAGCCGAACGGAGTTCTCTCTCATATTGTTATGTTTACCTGGAATGCCATAAGCCTGCTCTCAAGGAACAACTCGAATCACTGCTGACGTGGGACTTGCTTTCGCATGGGGAGTTGGATAAATTACCCTCTTGTGGGTATGGCGATAGATAGCAATAGCAACGGATTGATTATGATTACGATTAAGTAGACTGACTGTTGGATGAGCTCCAAAAGGTGGTGAGCCTGATGAGTCAACCAAAGGGAGTGGGCCCTTTAAACCCCTAGGGCGTAAGCATTTCTGCCTATCCAAAATAAGAGGTCAAGTCAATCTTGAATGCGGTTAGTACCTATTAGTATTTGATACAGAATCCTATTTGCTTTGAGCGCCCCTATCCTATATTCTCTCTATCTATAGATGGAGAAAGACATGCTCGATATGAATTGGGACAAAGAAGAAAGTAAAAAGCAGGACGTAGGTCTGTGGTTTCAAGTTGAGTAGTGAGTGGTTCCTTGAGGGGAGTCGGCAGAAACCTTTACTCATTTGATTTCCTCCCAAAAGAAGGAGGGGTTTTCCTGTGGTAGGCGCCAAGAAAGATACCATGAAATTAGGCACCAGGTACTATCCATCACACTTAGAGTTGGTATTTATTGTTTGATTCGAATCCCTGCTTACCAAACAGTTGTCATAACAGATTTGAATGACGATATCCAATTATGAAATGGCTAGAGGAGGCATAGAGATAAGACAGAACTGATGGTAAGGTAAATCAAAGGTTTTCATTTACCTTATCATCGTCGTAACTTTTTTATCTATTTGTGTATGCTATTAGAAAGGGAAATTCGATACAACCAACGCGCAAAACCTTCCGTCTTTCCTATGAAAACAACTTCTGCCTGGATAGAATAGTTAGCCAACATGAATTCCTGCTTATTGTCCTTCCTACCCATAAGTGAGAACAAGGCCGAAGTAGAGCATAGAGCTTAGAAGTAGGATCTGGTAATTGGTTCTGCTCAGCAGATGCAAAAAAAGAGGTGTTTTTGGGGTGAGTCCCTGCCAAGCGGCTTTTGATGACGGCGTCGTCAATGTACACTTCTGCATTACGACCCAACTGAGACCTGAGGATGAGGCTCATTAGGCGCTTAAATGTGGCGCCGACATTTATCAAACCGAAGGGCATCCGCTTGTAGCAGAAGGAAGGGGCGATCAAACTCGTTTTTTCTTTGTCTTCCTCAGCCATATAGACTTGCTGATACCCAGAGTAGGCGTCGAGGAAGCTCAACATCTCGCACCCTGCGGTGGAGTCGACCAGTTTAGTCCTTGTACTTCGGTGGAACCAAATTCCTGTATATGGATTGCAAACCTTTTCTGCTTTGGGTCTTAAGTGAATGAAAGGGTGGGTTAAAAAACCATGGCCAGCCCCCCTCAAGAAATCTCGCCCGTAGGTTACTGATGGGATGCTAGCTGCCGGTATACAGGAAAAACATGGTGCAGAGCACGAACAAGATGTGCTAACACATATCCCTTATATTTATTGGTTCTACAGAAGATGTATGATAAAGAGCTGGCATTAAGTCATGCAACGCGCTCAGGCTTTATAAGAGGAAAGACTCTCGCCAGTATAGATTGAACGTACGGCGCTTGCTTACAAGACTGCTACTAAAAAAGGCTACCTCTTCAAACTGCTGAATGCCCTATTCCCTCTATCTTTCCCTGAAAAAGCGTATACTTTTGTTCTATAAGCAAATAAAGCATACTTCTTTTGCGGATCAAGCAGTCTTCTACCTTGGTGGGTAGCGGAGAATCAAATCAATATCGGAGTATTGCTCTAGCTGCTGCTGAATTAACCTGGATTCAATCGTGACTCTCTGAACTAGGATGTACTTCGTCTTCCCCTCTAGACCTCGGAAATGGAAAAAAGTTACCGGTGCGTAATTGAAGATTCGGTGAAAACTAGTCGACCTTTCATCACAAATTGAAGCAGAGGCTGTTAGTTGAAAATCCATTTGCAGATCCTGTTGTTGAGGTAGAACCAGCTTCACCAATAGCATAGACTCTATCAGTCGAAGAGATCAGCAGGTACGAGGATAACAGAGACAGAGATAAAGGCTTCGTCAGCAGAGACGAGAGCGGGGCCCTTTTGAAAATCAGAAATAAAAGGGGCGATCAACGAATTGACCAGGTGTAAGCAGAGGGAACTAGAGTAGAGCAATATGTAGCATACTTTTCCGTTCGAGACCCGTATCTAGACCCTTGTGATCGATAGCCGGACCCATGCTGACGGCACCGAAATCCTGCCCCTCCCGCGGAACTAGTACCACCAATAGATAGGCCCGTCCCTTCTTGGGCAACCCTGAAAGTATCTTCTTGTACGGACTGAAACAAGACAAACTACTCGCGGGACCCACTTAAGATCTCTTTCTTTAGTTTTCTGCTTTATTCCTTTCTTAGAAAAAAGTCGCTTCCCTTATTAGTAGCGCTAGTATCTTTTCATAATGATGACTTTTTTGAGAGCTTCCTAGATTTTTAGAAGCTGAGGCATTGCCGGCTGGGGGGAAATTTGATCGAAACTAATAACAACTAGTCACGATTAGGGACAAAGCTCAGCTAGTATACGTAATGTGTTCAAGGCGCATTTCCTCCAACAACTAGACTACAGAAAATAAGGGCGGAAGGATTTACTTAAACGTTGTTGCATGAGCGGCTTCTAAATGAGTGGTTGATGATTCACTTTCTGATTATTACCCGCTAGCTATTGAAGCGACAGTGTGACGTCGGCCCACTGCGGAATGGGTGCCACCTAACTATGATTCGGTGAAGGTTCCACCTTCCTTCCACAGATATAGTGATAGTAGTTCCACTCGATGTGGATCGCGCCCATGCTTGCTCAGCTCCAGGATCAGGCTCCTAAACCTATTTTCAATAAATAAGTCATCTGGTCTATGTTGTTGGAGTTCCGCATGACGCCTTAATCCCACCTCTGTGTCTAAGGAATAGCCTTTTCTTCTTTTCTTTATTGTTCGTGGGAACATGTAAGATTAGCAATGGAAATTGAGCTACGACCGTCCCTTCCTCAAGCAAACAACGCGAGACTTAGTTAACGAAACAGGAACTCCATCCCTTGACACTAATTTCTGATACAGAAGTGGAATCGAAAAAATGCGGGAAAAATGCACATTCAATATTGAGAAAATGTTGCATAACTGCCCTTGCCTCAAGGTCTTGAGAAACCAGAAACTAGTGTTCGATGGCCCAACAAATCCTATTGGTTTTCGCATGGGATGTCATTTTTACAAGCTTTCGCATGCTGAGCGTGACTATGGATTTTATATAGTTATGGAATAACCTTCTTATCCGCGAGTTCTTCGGCCAAAGACTCCTGATATCGCTTGTTGGGCCCTTGATTCCGAAGTACTAGTACCGAAGGCAGACTTGAATGCATTAGGTTGGGAACCGGCCTAGAAGGTGCTTAAAGATAGGTGACAGTTGTGAAAGTTTAGTCGACTTGTCGGCAGCAACTGCCCTTGCCTCAAAAGTAGGAATGAAAGCTGGCATGCAGATAAGGAAATCTCTTTTCTTCTCTTCTACTCGGCTACGGACCTTCTAAAAGGAGAAGCAATAAATACAAAAGTGCTAGGTTTGGATTTGAGTGAGATCCCGGATCGGTAGCTTCAGATATCCCCTCAGACTGGAATGAGAATTTCGATAGATTTCTTTGCTTTAAAGCATAGTTGCAGGTAGGTTATGCTCCTTTTCTTCATCCCTATAGTCTAAGGATTGCCAATCAAACAGTAGCAGTAGACTAGCCATATTCATCTTCTACAGTCTCCTGTTTCCCCCTATTTAAAATGGTCAGCCTGCGCAGCAGAAAAAAAGGCGCTCTAATCGTACTCGAGCCCTTAATCCCCCAATAGGGCTTACTTACCCGAGTCAATTCTTTCCTTCCTGTGCGAAAGCAAGGCCTTTTTCTCGACTTTACTTGAATGCCATTTACTGAGCTATCTTCTTTTTTCTTCTTCTGGCGAAAGCACATTTTATTATTTTATGGAAGCCAGACGAAATGTCATTTCGCCAATCTGGGGAATAACAGTTAAAGCAATCAATCGGAGAAGCCCCCCCTAGTATTGAGAATGCAAAAGTGGATTCATTCCCCAGGCGTGTGTCTGTGCTTTCCACGGGCCTGATCTCGATTTCTTCTTAAGCTGTTATGTCCTCCGAAGTGAAGTGGATTGGTCGGAAGCTAGACTCCAACAGCATCGATACTCAAATAACCGGCTCTGATACATGGCTTAGAACCTTCAATCTTTAGCCATTATTCCCAGTTCAGGTGGTTAGGTACCAAAAGTTATAAATAGGCCCAATTTCTCCTTTCATACTAGATTTCCTTAACAAGGGCATCCAATTCTTGAAACAAATCACGCTCCCTTCTCTTTCCACTTTCACTTTCATGCCCAGTTCTTTTTCGACTTGGCAATCGTAGCAATTTATGTAAAGCCTCCTGATCCGGATAAACATGCTCGATACATTCTAGTGAACTACGAAGAGAAGCTAGAACGGTGGAAGCCTGAATCCAGTGAGTGCCCATTCTTAATAAACTGTGGAATAGTAGCTCCTATGGTTTCTAGAGCGAGTGAATGAAACGCTATCTTCTTATGAGCGGAGATAGAGAGCTATGTCACAATCAATAAGTGAGATGCTGTGGGCGAGGAATCTTCTGTCACAATAGAGGTCTTCTTTTCGAATTTAAGTGGGGCTAGCTTCTTCCTCAATTGATATTACTGACAATCTAGCAATTCCATCCTTTAGAAGAAGATAAGTAAACCATTTCTTTGAATTGCATGATTGAGTGATGGATGCGGACAATCACAAGCCTACTTTGTTTATAGAAAAGAGCGTATAACCCCCGATCCCTACCTGTTGTAGAGAATCTATCGTCTAAACTCTTCTGTGCCATTTGCCGCCTAATACACTATTTCAGTATAATGTTGTTTGCTGGTGCATATCTCTTGATTGACTATTTATTGGTTATTAAGCATTAGTGAGCTGACCTATGTACAAGTTCTGAGTCAACCCCCAGATCTGTATCTCCTTGCCTTGTAATCTCTCATTCATCTATTTATGTGCATGCTTTAGCGAAGTCTCCAGCCCCATAAATATTAGTTAATGCGTGATGCATAAATCAATAACTAAAACTAAAGTGCCGATCATCCCATGGTACCACAGGATTTTTCAACAACATGACATATTGAGAAAAATCTATGTTAGAGCCGCCATTTCTTTATGGTTACATTAGTGTGGATTGTTCTTCTGATTCTTATAGGCCTGGCACCCTAGCTTCGATAGATTTATTTGATTTTGCAAGCTATGGCACAGGAATGTGATATGGGTCGTATCCCGCACCTCCCTTGATTCCGTGTGAAATACATCCTAAAAAGCACGAGTTGGATCGGCGTAAAGAACAAGGCGAACGTGGTATTATCTATATTAGGATAGTTATGAGGCTCTTCTCTTTTTTTTTCTTTATTCAATATCTATTCTTTGTTTCTTATATTCCGCTAATTGTTATCTTTAATGTATCTTTATGCTTAATAGATAACTAGTGATGCTAGAGCTGTCAAGAAGGCATTGTTTGCAGTATCAACCATCATCTACAAATGCCCATCAAAAGACACCATTTCTCTGGAAACTTCTGTCCCTCCAAGCATTGTACATCCTTCAGAGCTTCCTGTCTATCCTGCTAGTAACTTCTACTTAGTGTCAGATGCAGCTATACCTTATGGAATGGACATCCAAATCTAGCTATCTTAGCAAAGGAAGTGGCATTCAAATCTACAGGTTTTTCTTCTTTAGCCTCTTCGCCCAGCGTTGTCATTATTGACACGTTTTTGCGATCCCTGTTTTTGAGATCCTCAATGACTACCACCAGAAAGGGAATGTGACCACCATTCTTATTTGAGAAAAGTGTCTCCACTATAGCACTAACGATCCTAGACATCAGAGAAAGCTTGATTGGAGCTAAGAACTATTTCTAAAGGATCCCTTCCACTCTTGTGTGGAAAGATCTTTCTTCATTCAGTCCAGTCTGATTTAAAACGTGTTGTCTACTATTATAGGGGCTGTCGTTAGTGTCAGTCCTTCTTATGCCGGGAGATGGCAGTTATCTATATTTAGAAATAATAAAGAATATGGGTGTGATTGTCATCACAATGGAGTGATCGAGTAATCAGCCCTGTAGGATCCTCTCTATTTAGATAGACCCCATCATAATGGCCATTCCCTTCTCCTGGTAGCAAAAACCCATTAGAGGTTTGATTCTCAAAAGAAAACAGACCAGAAACTCGAAACTATTCCTACTCGCCAGGTGGCTTTATCAATTGGAGTTTAAAAATAGGAAAAAAACGGTGTCAAAAGTAGAAGTATCATATCTTCTTAAGGAGACCAACTCTAGCTAGAGAATAAGAGGATTAGGTTTTGGCAGGATGCGAGGTGCCAACTTATTAAGCACGAGAGTCGTAAGATCCCGGTTATAGAAGAAGAGTAGGCCAATCCCAATCTTAGGCTGCAACAAACAAGGAAATTCCTGTCATCAAATCGGCCTGATCCCCAAAAGGAAATCGCAATCCAAAATCCCTATATACAATATACGATAGATTCCGGGCACCTTGCTACATGACACTTGTCTCGCATTGCATTACTGACTGCTTCTTCTTCTGATTTCTTTGCTTTGATGATGCCCTTGTCCCAAAGAGAGTTCTTCAGCTGAAGAGTACTTTGGCACCCTAGAACACATCTCCCTCTGGATGAAGCCAACAGGTCTCAGACAAGAGTAGAATCTGTGGCTTCATCGAAAACTATCAGCCAAAATCCAAATAAAATGCATCATAGACCCAGCATCATCCTTTACTGGGAACTACAAAAGCAACATCCAACTTCAACCTGGCGGCCTCTGCACACAAAACCTCCGATATATCAGAAAAGAAAACCTTTTTTTATAGTATGGGAATTTGGCCCAATAGTCCCTCCAATTTGAAGTGATCAAGCCACCACTGGTACCAGTAGGGAACAGGTACTACCACCTCCTCCAGCTCTAGCTGAGCTCTCCAGTTCTTCTCCATCAGTGAGTTGCAATGGGAGCATCTCAACATCCTCTGGTAGAATCTGTGCAATCCAAGCCTTCTGGGACATCATCCACCTGCAACTGCTTTCTCTCTTGCAGCTCTTTCATAGCAATGGCCTTTATGTTTGGAGGCTAACCCAGGCATCCATCACTCTCCTCCCAAAGAAAAAAGATGCCAACACCGTCGAGGATTTCAGGCCAATCAGTATCATCTCGAGATTCATGAAAATCGTTTCAAAGAAGAGGAACAAACATTGTCTTTAACAACACTCAACCACTTATTGACATTGACACGTATCAATCGGCGTTTATCAAGGGTCGCTCACTCATAGAAACTTTCTCGGTTGTGACAGAACCACTTATCTTTCGCCACAAACATAAGATCCCTATGGTCCTACTCAAGGTAGACTATCGCAATTCATTTGACCGAGAAAGAGAAGAGTTGTGTCTTAAAGTAAAGACAAGGATGTGGAAATCCACACACACTTGTCTTTCAGGCCCAGCCCACCAGGGATTTCCAAATCGTTAGCGGCGGGTCTTTCTTCTTCTGGGCGAGCTGCGGAGCTACCTTTTCTTTCTTTCATTCCATCTGTCTCTGTATGCTTGGGTGAATGCCATAAGCGGATTTATATGCCCCGGTTCCCAGGGTTAGGGTATTCCCTATGTTGAGCCTACTCAGATCAGAACAAAACTTTTGGATTCTCTTTCGCCTATCGGCCGGCTTTAAACAACCTTCACATTTCCTGCTGAGATCCCAAGTCTCCAAGTGGGCCATCTTGGCCACCTAAGACCTTGGCTTTTTAGAGAATCCCGCTCCTGTGTCATAGGACTTGTAGCTCGGCAGTCCACCGGGTAGGTTTGTTTATCCTTCCTTTTTCGAGTGTCTTCTTGGATAGTTATAGCGGCCCATAGGCGCAAGATGTACCTTGTGGAGGGCAGCGGTCCCCTGGACATAGCATAGTCCTTTCAGGCAGTGGCCGTTTAGTCCATGGTTCGTTGGATGGTCGGTGCAAGGCTAGAAATTGGAACACATTGATTCCGCTCGTTCCTGTCCTTTGCTTCAGGGCCTGTCCCTCGGTGTGGTCAGTACTCCATACTGTCGGGCAGCAAAGCTTACACTTGTTCACTTATTATGACGGTTCACCAGGGCCTCTTTCCTCCTCCCTTTTCTGCTCACTCGTAGGGGTCCAGACCCCCACAAAGGGGGAGGGAGTCGACTGAACATCTCAACCATTGGCGGGAATTTCGCCCGCATCCGATCCCCAATTCTTGTTCACCCCGGATGATCGTGTTGGGTAAATTGTGACCTCGTACGATCGTATCGGGTGAGCAACAGCCGCTTCGTCACAGTATTGACTTATGGGCTAACAGGTCATACTTTGGCCAAGTATCCTACAAAGAGACTCCCGAGAGCAAAAAGTATTAAAGGAATGGCCATAGGAATGGGCGCATCATGACATCGTAATATGTCTCGCCCGAATGAATTAGTTGGTACTAGAAATGTTAGAAATAGTAAACGAAAGGAGTAATAAGAAGTGAAAAGGACAGAGACACTTCCCAACCAGAAAAGCAGAGTTCCCACTGATGGTATACTTTGTGTAAGCGAGCTCTAAGATCACATCTTTAGAATAAAATCCTGTTAGAAAAGTAAATCCAATAAGAGATAAGCTGCCCATGAGCATCATGGCATAGGTCAAAGGAAAGGAGGAGGCAAGCCCCCCCATCTTCCGCATATCTTGCTCATCCGACATGGCATGAATCACCGAACCCGCACTCAGGAAGAGTAATGCTTTGAAAAATGCGTGATTCATTAAGTGAAAGACGCTAACCGAATAGTTAGAGATTCCGCAAGCAAAGATCATATAGCCTAATTGACTGCAAGTTGAATAAGCTATGACCCTCTTTAGATCATTCTGTAATATTCCAGTGGTTGCCGCAAGGAATGACGTCATAGCTCCTGCAAAAGTAATAACAATCAAAGCCGTAGGTGAGTATTCAAATAAAGGGGAGCACCTTGCTATCATGAAAACGCTAGCAGTGACCATAGTAGCTGCATGAATCAAAGCAGATACTAGAGTGGGACCCTCCATTGCATCGGGTAACCAAGTATGCAATCCTATCTGTGCAGATTTCCCAACAGCACCAATAAAAAGTAAAATACAAATCAGAGTTATGGCATTCAATCTCATATTGCAAAAAATACATTCATTTCTGGGAGCACTAGCACAAGCAAAAATGGTTGAAAAGTCTACTGTTTGAAAGAGAGTAAAACAACCAAAAATCCCAAGAGCTAATCCAAAATCACCTACTCGATTGACAAGCATAGCTTTTATAGCAGCTTTATCCGCCTGAAGTCGTGTAAACCAGAAATGAATTAACAAATATGAAGCAAGACCTACTCCCTCCCATCGCAGGAATAATTGAAGAAAGTTATCTCCAGTCACCAACATTAGCATAACAAAAGTAAAAATGGATAAATAACACATAAATCGAGGGCTATGCGGATCCTCAGACATGTATGAAATGGAATAAAGATGGACCAAGCTACTTATGAATGTAACCACAATTAACATCACTACGGTCAGGCTATCGAACACAGAGTCAAAAGGGAATTACGAGTCAGGCCAATCTGCGAATCGAGCAACCTCCCCTTGCAATGATGTGGTGGTGAACCTCTCATTCGTCTTCAGTGCTCTCCGAACCGTGCGGGAAGGTTTCCCATCACATGGCTCACCAACTTGATCTTCTGCGGGAACCTTATGTAAGAACAGGCCTGGCAAAAGAAGTACGGTCTCGCTTTCCTTTGCCACTCAAGTGCACGGCATCTGCCGTGCTTAGGCCCCTTCTTCCCTTCCCTAATCCAAAAATGAGTCCACCGCCTGCCTGGCACTGTATGGGTATAGGTATGGCGTGCAGGCCAGCCTCCCTTGGATTTTAGGTGATTAACTACCGAAGCAAAGAAAAGGCTGGATCAAGAAAAGGGGGGTACTACGAGCCCTCTGCCCCACGCATCTAACCAGCTCGCGTGGTTCACCGGTTCCACCGACGTCACCCTTAGATAGAGTTATTCAGTCGATACAGAGATGTGCTTAAAGTGGGGGGTGTGCTGTCCCTATTGGGCTGGGACCTTCCCCATAAGGCCCCACCGCCGGGGGAAAAGCGCCCTCTTGCTACCCATATGCAAGGCGCCGTCTTAGCCTTGCCTTCCCAGGATCGCTCCCACACCTGTCACGTTCGTGATCGGCCTCCTCAACTGTGTATCGATCGAAAGGCAGGGCGACAGAGCCCCCAACCGACGGGAGTAGTTACGTCCAGTATGTCCCCCCTTGATTCCCGACATGCTATGATACCCCAGGGTGGGTAGGAGCGGGTCGAGTCCGTATCACCGCGGAACAACTGCAGCGTCCGGATCTGATCTATCTACTCGGCAATTCATCCGGTGACTTCACGGTCGCCAAAGAAGCCCCAAGAAGCATCAAACATTTCCGATGAGATCCATGGAGCTATTCTGAGATAGCAAGCACTAGCTCCCAGTGCGACTTCATAAAAAGCAATCAAAGATAAGATCGAAGAAAATGAAACGCACGTGGTGGTCATTATAGCGGTTCCTTCAGATCCTAGAAAACGTCCGAAAAAACCGGCTACGGAACTACCGAGCAAAGGCAAAAAGACAATAAGTAGATACATAAGATCGAGTCTCTTAAAAAAATCAGACAGTGTTCAAGCGGCCTGTCATTGAGACAAAAACGTGTTAAGCATATAAGCACTTTCGACTTGATTTGCAGTGGTCAGTTATGCAAGACGGGAAGAGAGTTTCCTTCTTCAGAGTCCTTTTATCCCAATATTAAGGATAATGTGTGGGCCTTTACTGAAAGAAGATGGTTGATCCCCTTGCCGACTCATTCCATCCTCCCCCCGGTGGGTCGTCCTCTTATTCACTCTCGCGAGCAAAGAAGAAGAGAGACAGCATTCAAGCCAGCAATGGACTGAGGTATGAGACGATAAAGGTAAAGAGAAGGGGCCATCGTTGGTGCATAACAGATCTTTCCTATCTACGATCTTTCTCAGTGCATAAGCGAGGCTTCGCAGTCGAAGTACCACATAAGCAATAAAGCCAATAGACCTTGAATAGCCTGTACGAAATAACTTGTGAAGAGGATTTACTAGAGTCTAAAAATCTTGTACGCAAGTTGGCACAGCGCTTTCAATCAATCTCGCTCATCTGGTCTGCCCGGTCAAATCAGCGATCATGCCCCCCTTATTCTAGCGAAGGAACAACTTCATCAGATTCATTCCCTTGCTAATGTGCCTTCAAGCCTTGTTCCTTCTTCCGCTTCATCTATCGTAAAATTCTATATGCCACAAATAGAAGTAGAAAGAAATCCTAGCAGTCGTTGAGATTGAATCCAGAGGAAATCCCAAACCAATTACCGTGAGAGCGAATTAACAGAGTCAGTTCAACTAAATGGTCAAAATCAGAATAAAGGAAGGTAACGAAATACTTCATTAACAAGGCCCGTTTAATTAACAATTTGAGCTTTCTTTGCTCACCAGCTTTTTTCTGCGCCCCTTCACTCACTTCTGAATGACTCCTTTAGCACTCTCTTTTGGTTGGTTACTTCATTGAAATAGAAAGTACATCTCTAACTCCCGGCTAACGCGAATCATTCAAAAACTACTACTTATTGGGTTAGGCAACCGACACGTGAAATTGATGCCGGGCTACACTTCCTTCAATTAATTGTTTAGGTTTACTTTGGCGGAGCATTCAATCCAGGTGTGGGAATCATTCCGACTTCATGTATTTGCCCTGCCCTAGCCTTTTGGGAATGTAGGTGTCCGCGAATGGAAGCTCGGCAACAGAGCAGACCGGAAGAAGTATGTACCTCATGAAGCAAGGACTAGCCAGAGCTCTTAGTATGGCCACTTTTACAGGATGAATCCGTTCACTGCCTGCTTCTCTATCGCATTGGACCTAGAAAGAGTGCAAACAGGAAGCATAGACCCTTGAGAAATAGAGGAGCTATGAGTGCTGTCCACAACCTCTAATGTTCCAAAAGATATAATCCGTCACTCGCTCCAGAGACCTCAGTACCGTGCTAACTCCAAGAATTTCCTTCTTTACTACATAAAGCATCAGCTGCTGGATAGAAAGCAAAAGCATTTATTTATAGCTGACAGTTAGCTTTCGCTTGATTTCTTTCTTATAAAATTACATTTTGTTGATTGTAGATTGGGTCGGTGTAAATAAAGGGTGAGCTCCAAACTACAGCGGGAAAGGCCGAGTATACACCAACCATACTTTGGAGTGAGAAGGAGATCCTAACTAACAAAATAAGGCATCTGATACTATGCTGAAAAGTCCCGTTTGGTCACTTTTCAAAAGAAGGTTGCGCCGCTATTTTATCATCATCTGGCACTGCTTGACTTGCTTTCACAGCTTTTAGCTTGAACGTGGCACTAAAGCCTCCATGTCAACTAAAGAAAATAGTTCAAGACAGTAGAGCACAGAGGGAATTACCAACATGGGTTCAGCATTTCGTTTAGTGAATGCGGAGATAAAAGCAGCTGCTATTGATGTGCAATTGGACCGCTCGCATCGCTCCTTGACACGAAGGCTATAAGAATCAAAGGAAATACTGGGCGTAAATGACTTTGGAGTTCAAACCTGGCAAAGTCCTTACTTACTCGGCTCCAGGCCAAAGCGATGAAAAGACCCTTTATTTAATATGGTCACGCCCATGAGAGAAAGTCTAGCCCTATCAACACCTTCTGATCCTAGTTGGCTCGAGTAAGGCAGGCTACTTCTAAGCAATCTAGAGAACATTGAACCTCATTGAAAAGAAATAACTTCCGGCCAACATAAAGATCCAGCAACCTTTTGCCTGACCTTGGCTCTGACGCATTCCTCCTAGCCTAGATTTTCACTACATTCTTTGGGATCAATGCCTACTTCTTGAACATGAAATACCTGTATCCCTTCTTCGATAAGTGGAATGTTTCGCTTGAGCGTCTACTTTGGCGAAACCCTTGTTATCTATGCTATGTATTTGTGGCCTAGCCCTCTATAAGGCACACGTTTTTCATATGTGAGGCTATAGAAGGAAAGCAACAATCCTGGAGGAGGAAATAGTTCACTTGTTGGGCACCTGGGCTCCCTATTCGTAAATTCACTTACGTGACGAGCAATTAACAAGGCACGCTGCATTTGAATGACATGTTATTTGAATAATATTGCTGATGTGTCGCAAGTCTAAGTCTTCCAAAATAGGAGACGACTATGGACAGAGATACCAGGTAAACGGAGTGCCAGTGATTGCCTTGGTTGATAGTGGCAGCACGCACTATTTTGTAGACCCCAAAGATTGTGAAGCGGGCTGGTTACGACTCAACTCCGTATAAACCTATGGAAATCACAGTAGCAAATGGCGCTAAGATGTATTGTGAGCACAAATGTGATGGCATGCTATGGGTAATGCAAGGGAAGGAGTTTCAGTTTGATATGAAAGTCATGGAGGTAGGTTCGTATGAGGGGGAGATTT